>NC_043703.1:51272113-51340753 GCF_006229205.1 Suricata suricatta | reverse complement strand
CTCTGACTTCAGCTCAAGTCATAATCTCGCAGCTTGGGAGTTTGAGCCCCGAATCGGACTCTCTGCTGTCAGAGTGGAGCCCGTTTCGGATCCCTATCCTCCCGCCACTCACTCTCTCTGTCCTCTCAAAATAAATACACTTAAAAAGAAAAGAGTTGGTAAATTTAAGAATGATTCACACTTCCGTAATTTCTTCTGTAAAAGAAGAATTACCAAGTATTTATAATTGATAATTTTGAGTGCCATTTCTAACTGGGAAAACTGAAACACCAAAACATATATAGTTTGTAAAAACTTAGTGCCAGAGTCAATTACAGAACCAAATAAGTCTAAACCACATATCCATCTCCAGAATCATATAATTCAGTTGTTTATACTATTGTGAATTTTAACAATCTTTTGTTGTTTCAAATAAAAGGAAAATCTATCACTGCTAACAAATCTCAAGGCTTAGCCAGTTCATGAAAATCTCTTTAACCTGTGTGGTATGTGTGATCCACATTTATAAATATTCTATAGGAACTAGCTAAGTCCTTCTGATCCATTCTCCCTCGGTCAATCACAAAGTTGACAAAGCACAGCCACTTGCTTTGTAATAAATAAAGAGGTCATCCAAACTATCTGCTGAAATGACTTCTAAATTGCAACAGTAGAATGAATTCCCTGAATTCACTGGCTATTTTGGTGACATGAAGATACAGGCTCAGACATCATCGGAGTAACCTTTTTGGTTTTTGTGGTATTATGCCTACTAGACATCAAACACGTGTTCAGTGTTTCTACCATATCTATGTTCAAACTATTCATTTCCAAATCTTTACCAAATTACCAGCTCAAGCTCCATTTTCTTTATAATGTTTCTATATTTCTATATAATATTTCTCATATATTTTTCCTGCCTTTAGTCATTGCTTATACAACAGTAAAATTAATATAAAACTCTATATCTTTAAAATTATAGTAACTTTGTAATCTCCTACTATCGTTCTTAAATAGTTCACAATTCACCTATTGCTCACACTGTAACAATAAAATGGTTGAATTTAGGGCTTGTTAAATTGGTTTCTTTGGTATACAACATTGCCTCACCTTAAGTCAGAACATGTGATTTTATTCTGGTTGGTAGGTTATACTCTAAGTTTTAAGTTTCTAGTGTTTTAAAGGGTTGAACAAAGATTTTTTTTTTTTAAACAAAAATAACTGAAAACTCAATTCAAGGGCTGAAGAGGGAGGGCGGGAGGGGAAGGGAAATGATGGTCATGGAGGGGGCGCTTGTGGCAAAGAGCAGTGGGTGTTATATGGAAATCAACTTGGTAATAAACTATTTAATTAAAAACAAATAAAAAAAATAAAAACGGGGAAAAATACCTCAATTCAAACCCCACTGACTTAATTGACAGAAACAAACAAAGCACATAGCCATCGCAGTTATTATGTGCAAAGTATACAGGAGTCAAATGCAAACATCCGTTTAAAAATATTCAGCCTGGAATCTAAAGCTGGCCCCTTGAAGTACATGATATTTGGGGGGTTCAAGAATCTCAATGTTCAGTTGAGTGTTCCATTGGCATACTATCGCAGAGATCTCTTTTGAAAGAAAAATGGAAAGTTTATCAGAGGAAAGAAGTTCTGACTTGAAGATAAAATATATATTGGCAAAATATAGCACAGTGAATCCCTTGGTCACATTGAATTCTTAATATTGGTGATTTTATTTTGGCTTTATGCCTTTTTCCATATTTATTTTAAATATGCAAATTATTTTTTTTAACAAAGTCTCTGTTACTATTCAGTTACCTATGATGGTAAAAAAAATCATTTTTTTAAGAAAAAATATTGGGCATCTGTTTGACAGAAATGAGTACTTCAAGTATGTAGTAAATCATTAACAGAGCTATTGTAGCCTAAGCAACAGCAGTAACAAAGAAAAGAGCTAGAATATGCATTTTGTATAAAGATTAAATTTCACAACATAATAAATAAATGCACTGATTTATACAACTTGAGGAGACCTTCTCCTGAAGAGCACAAGTAATACTGTCTTATTACTGACTTTGTCGATAGGCATACAGCCTCGCACAGGGATTCAAAGGTAAAATTCTCGCCTCTGAGGCCACAAAATATACAGAGCTGGTTTGTTAATAAATATTTTGTCTGCCAAAAATTCCTGCAAACTAAAATAAAATACATCTTGGCAGTTTGAATAACCAGCATGACAATTAGTTTGGTATCAAAAGATAAGAAAAACTTTAATATGAAAATTAACAAAACCAGTAAAAGGAGAAACCTGTTGTATAAATAGACATTTTAACATAAAAGTGAGACTTTTGTCTCACTTAAGAGGAAGAAACAAATCCGATACAACTTACGTGAAGATTTGAAATTATCATATCTTCCCAGCTCTAGGTAAATATATTACTCCAATTTATTAACCATCTTCAATATACAATATATAACTCACAAAACTGGGAATGTTACAATACCAAAACCTTTCACAGCACTAATTACCAGTTACCAGAACTGTAAGAAATCTTTAGCTACATATCAGCTTAATACTTAGAATGTACAACTAGATACGGTTGACCTGTGGTAAACAATAGTGCAAACAGTAAGGACCACAAAATATATTCTTGTTTCTTTTTAGCTTGTTTATCTAACTGCATTATCCTACTTCAACAGCATCATCAATGGAATATGAAACTTATCTTAATGCATTTTAAAAGTATCCCTATGTTCTTTTAGGTACAGTTAATTTACTCTTGAAATGCAGTTCCTATGAAATACCCAGGCTATTTATAAATTCCTATACAATAAATAACTTTTAGCTAAAAGGAAATATTTTAGGTGGAGTTTTTAATAGCTTTTAAGTGGTGGCTTGGTTTCTATTTTTCCAACTTAAACTTGGATGTGCATAAAAATTAAGAGAAGATATAAATATATGTAAATAGAATATCTTAGTTACATAAGGTGAATCAAACGGTCTGTCTACAGTAGTAATATGGATTTTTATCTTAAACATTGTCACTTAATGAAGTCTCAGTTACTGTTAAACTTGTTTTCCTGAAAATAACAGAAAGAAGTATACAAATAGGTACAGTCCAGCTGTCTTTTATCTCTCTGTTCTCTGTAATGATAAACATTTATAGTTTTTTCTTCTAATAGAAATGTCTCTCAACAAAATTTGGAGACAATAATGCAGAGGAACAATGATAAAGGTAAAGAATGTTTTGGGTGGTATAAAAACTAATAATCTTTGCCTTTTTGAAGTTTTGGGGTTTCTTAAGGAAGGCATACTATTGCAAAGCCATCCTGTTACCTGTACAAAAGCCACCTGAGAGATGCCAAAGTAGATGCGTGGCCCTTGGCAAGGGGAAGCGGAGGGGGAAGGTGTGGCTACCTAGTCCTGGGGGAACTGCCCAAGGAGGTGATTCCACCAACCAATAGTATTTGAGGAATCTTCACTTTTCACTCTTTTCAACTGATTTTAAAAACTTTGTGCTTTAAAATGCCACTTATATTATTATCAAACTCTGAACCCATGGATTTACCCAGCTTGCAACTGAAAAATGCAGGCTGAGTTCACTTTGTGGGGAGAGGGCAGGAGAGATCCTAAATGTCAAAGTTGAGAGACATAACGTTTATAGACCTTTAGTGAAAAACTAATTCCTTGCAGGATTCACATCTGTAGAACATGAGAGTCCACTGTGTTGTGAGCTCAGTCAGACAATGGACAGTGTGCTTTAGAAATGATATATATAGAAGTTTGCACTGTAATTTTCTAAGTCATAGCTTTGCATGAATATTTTCTTTCTTGATTCCTGTTTAAAAAGACTTCTATCAAGACTCAAGTGGTGCCCTCTGTATTCATTAAAATTAGCTAAAGAATCTATAGCCAGTAATGTTTTGGTAAATGATATCAATATGTAAAAATTATCGAGTGAAGGTTTATTGACAATAAATCATTGGGAAAGAGCTTATTACAGAATTAAATAATTTATATTTTGAGGATCAAAAGTATGCTATATCTCAGGTACTATTTTAAGGAATTAATAACTGTCTAAAAGTCAAGATAAATTAGCATTAATAAAAAAAAAGTCCAACAAAATACACCTTCTCTGAGGGCTTTTATGCCACATTCAGTTTACTTGGAATCATTTTGGTTCTTTTTTTTCCTCCACTCCTACTGGTTCATTTAATATGAATGTGCTGTTTGTATCCTCAAGCATGGACTATGTCAACAGCATAATCTGCTCATAAGAGAAAGTGAAACGTACAAGCTGTAGGAGACTGACCCGGTCTTTACTTATCTCAGTACATATTCTTCTGAAATGTTCCCTGTGACTAAGCTGTGAACAAATGAGAATGCGACATTAGCAAGAAACGAAGCAAATGCAGATTGTTGGTGACCTCAGAGTGAGGTGGGGAGCTGGAGAGAGGCCAGCTACATCGGTCAGCCTATCCCTGTTCTATCTTAGCTACCAAAATATAACCCTTGGGTAGGTAGGGTTTATCTAGAACCAGAATTAGGAATAAGCATTGAGAAGAAAACTTAATGAAGGCGACGAATGAGTTAAAGTTCATTTGTGGGATTTCTAGGAAGTAGTGGGTTGGGAAGTGAGCTAGTCAAAGACTTTTTGAAGAATTCAGATCCCTAATATCTGGAAGGGATAAAATGTGGCTAAGCCAGTGCTAATCACCACCAAATCTTGTTTACAAGGAAGAAAGAAATTCAGTAGGTCTGGAGGGGACCTGAGATTCTGCATTTGTATAAGCTCCCTGGTGGTACGGATGCTGCTGGCCCAGGGACCACAGCTGAGTAACAATGATCTAGACCAGTGCTGTCCAGTAGAATTTTTGCAATGATGAAAATGTTCAACACCTGTACTGTCTATTATAGTTACTGTGCACTTGAAACGCGGCTGGTGCAACAGTGAAATTAACTTTCTAATTGAATTAATGTAAATTTAAATAGCCACATGTGGCTAGTGCCTACAATATTGGACAGCAAGGGCCTTAACATTCACAGGTCATCTCTTCTTAGCCAGAACAATCTAAATCACAGTCCCCAAATTATCTAACCCATCAGTTCATTTAGATTAGCAAGTTTCCTTTTCTAGAATGTAAACTGTAAAATTAGTTTTCTTTAAATTGTTTTCTTCCTAGCACTTTGCTCAGAGGATCCACAACAGGCACTCAAGTGGAGAGAGGTGAAAGCAGTCATGCTGTGGGGGAGAGCTGATGAGGAAAGGGTAACACACGGAGAGAAGTAAGAATTTGAGCAACTGTCACTGCCTTGGGCAGTGGGGAATGAAAGGCTGGGAACTGGGAAGGAAACTCAGAAAGGGAGGTGGAATAACACTGAGGGGAAGAATTGAGTCCTTTGAAATATTACTTAGGTCTGACCCTGTCCCTTTCCCCCTTGAAAAGCAAGTTTTGGAATTCCTGGCTGGCTCAGTCACTCTAGCATGTGACTCTTGGTCTCAGGGTTGAGTCAAGCCCCATGTTGCATAGGGAGATTACTGAAAAATAAAATCTTAAAAAAAAAAAAAGCAAGTTCTTCCTCAGGGAAATAAGACTGGAAGGAACAGGACAGTTCCAGAAATTATCGAGGTGCGGGAGAGCACAGCCGGGAGGACCAGTGCGGTTATGGCTGGCAGTCAAGGGCAGGCTTAAGCTTCCCACCTCAGCTTCTGATTGGATCAGGGTACAGAGACCACACCTGCACTCCCTTGAGCGGTGATCGCCTCCCAGGGAGAAGCTCTTTCTACTTTCTATTTGTAGCTCCATCTACTATAAGAAGCTGGCTCCTCTGTGCTGCTGACAGGGGCCCAAGGAGGCTCTGAGGACACCATCTCGGCAAACAGGTGTGGGTAAAGTCACGTGGGCCCTACACAGCCAAGCACGGGCAAAGCATACAGGGAAGACTGCTCTTATTTAACGACAAAAAGAAAAAAAAGACACCGAAATAATTATTTTAAAGGATTTCCCTCATCCAAAAGCCATCTGCAGGAAAACTCTAGTTAACTCATGAGTCTATTAACTGAGATTTTACAGCACAGATAAAGAGTAATTACCTAAGAGTAAAAAGATCAACAAATCATTGACATTTTACTCTCAAATTCTGAACATGTAATAGCTTACATTTTTTCTATTGGCAAAGGGGTATTTTGGGTGAGTGGAAATCAATAAAGATTTTTATATTAATTCATTCTTGAGTTCCATGCCTCTTTGAGCCTACATTTCCTTATTTTGTTAGAGCTGGACAGGCATCTGTGACCTTGGCAGAATTCTGAGACTCTGGCATCTCTATTTTAATTTCACAAGGAAATGCCTGGAAGAGCAGGACAGCTTTGCAGGGGGGGGGGGGGTTATAAGGGACTGGAATAGAAGCCCTTTGGTGGGGGAAACATTACATTTACTAAGTGGTGGCTTTGTAGTCTTGCATGCTACCTGATATAATTTCCTTTGAAAAATTTCTATTTATTCACAACTTAAACAGGTAGAATATATAGGCAGACATACTTGGTCAGGAACCCACCAGGCTCATTTATTTTTAAGATGCTTTAATTTTGTGATGCTTAGTAGCAGTTAAATGTCCAATTTATAAATAACATGTCAAATATTTAAACTTCTTTGCTAAAATTAAAGTATGTCTGACAACAGTTCATTTTAAATGCTTTCCTGTCAATATTTCTCATTAAGTGTTTGGCAAATTAATTGTCTAGAAAATATCGAGAGTATGTTTCAAGATTGTATGTATTATGAATATACATATAAATGCATATATGTGTATAGGCACATATATGTGTACATGTATATGTGTGTGTGTATCTACTGAGGATCTGCTTAGAAGGCTACTTCATGAAAATTGTCACCACTGGGTCAATACCCTGTTTCCTTCTCTTATACAGGAGATTTTTAAATATTACAATTAATTTTTGGTACGTAATATCTAAAGAAAGATGGTTTGAGGGTATTTTTGTGACTTTTTAACACATCTGCCTTTGGCTTTCAGAGATCTGATAAGTGTCATGTTGACTCCTAATGAGCTACATTGAAGCATAGTGGTTTAGAAAAAGGAAAATAATATCTACTTGATATAAGAATTCAGTGAGATAATAGCAATAATGGTAGAAGAATTAAGTGAGATAAAAGCCCTTAAGAAAAAATGTAACTCTCTTGTTGGGAAGTTGAGTCAGTAGTCACGCTAGCTAGTGGGTAAGTCTGGGTGACTTATCAGCGTACAATCAGTATAAAAATCCCAGCTGAGACCTCTGCAAAACTCCTGGGTGGCAACAGCCCACTATAGTATAAATGCAAACAGATTATTAAATAAATACTAAATTAAAACCAAAAATAAGAACGAAATGTGGGAATTTTGGTTTGGGAAGCTGTAAGCAGATTTGTTCAGCAACAGAACATGTACTTTTTTGAAAAATTTCCTAATGTGCATACCTAATGTTGATAATAGAGTGACATAAAACTGGCTTGCATAAAATGTGTATCACTTGTTGATTATAGCACAGACACATGTTCACAAATTCTCAGATACAGAACATTTATCCAAAAATCCCACATCAAAGAACAGAAAAGTGCCTTGAAGCAACAAAAAGGTATTTAGAGAGTAATAAATTAAATTACATTAAAACTGACATTGAAGCCAAGTTTTACAATATTACATGTGACATGCAAGAAAAAGAAAGACAATTCAGGCAGGAATGTCGTGCATTAAGGTTTGCATTCATCCATAATATTTGAGGGGTTTTAACCATATTCTATGACCATCGAATGCTAGGAATCTGATGTGATGCCCATCTAACATTCAGAACACAGCTTAATTTATATCTTTATCTCCTAGCCAGTGGCTTTAAGGAAGAAGCCAAGGCCTCCAATAGTGAAACCTAGTAAGTTTTAGCCACATATTGTTACGCAGTCACATAGTAAGAACATTCCATCTGACCAGGTTTTAGGAAAGTAAACGTTTCTACCTTTTAGACTATGCAATTGTCTCAGATTCCTCCTACCTTCTTACTTATATGAGCATATTTGAACGTGTCAAGTTTGCACAGTAAGAAAATGGCTTTGTGGAATGTATTTTTTTGGCACAAAAATGTTTTCTAATACCTCAAACCAAAATTTTCACGCACAGCAAAATATCAAGCCATAGAGGTGCCCAGTGGTGCTTACTTTTCTAGGCAGAAAACTACAAAAACAGACAATCGCTTCCAAGAGTTTTGTATTAAGTAGCAATTACTTCCCTTCCAAGGAATAGCACCAGTGTGATTACACCTCAGACTGAGGAGTGCTCCTTCCAAGCTCTTTAATTCCCTGGAGAATTCGCTTCATATGACCCACTTTCATTATCCCCAGGTCCTGGGGAAAAAAAAAAAAAGAAAGAAAGAAAGAAGGAAAGAAAGAGGTAGAAAAAGAAACAAGAAAGAGAAGGAAAAGAGAGAAGTTTATTGACCAGAGAAGACTGAGGTTTACATATTTCACCAGCAATTAGTATAATTAGCACCCAGTTCATTTATTTTAGTTTATAATCAATGATAAAGGAAGCAAAAACTATAAAAATCAATTCATAAAGCAAAAATGACCAACCAGTAAAAAAAAAAATCACATCCTACACAAACTCGTAAATGAAACACTATCATAAATTACATACAATACAGTTCTTCAAGAGTCAACATTAGTTTCCCCTTTTCCTGTTTTTTGTTTTTTAAAACACAGGTTCTTTTGGGAACTTGGGGAAAAGTGACATGTGACATCAGAGCATCCACAATTAGTCTTAAGGCACCCATACATGTCGTTCCTAAAGTAGTAAGCTTAAACGTAAAGCCTAATCCTAAAGAAAGATATCAGTGGCCACCACCTAAATTTGGAATTTAAATGCATCTATAGTTACACCTGATTTGAGTGGACTATTTAAATATTCTTTCTACTTTGTAATGCAGAAGTATAAAAAATTACAGAAACGTAGCTATCTGTGGGTTGATGCTTTTCATCAAAACACTTATGGCTCCTTTTCTTCAGAACTCTCCTTGTTTCCTACAGAACTGTCTTCCTATAAAGAGCCAAGAATTCAAGATTTAGCTTTCAGAAGTGGAGGATGGTTCTGGGGTGTGCAGCACACAGCAGGCACCTGGCAAAGAGATACCTGTGGCAGGAATGAAGGAGATGTACACAAGACAGCCATGATGTTCACTACCCGAAAAACTAAAGGCAAGGGTGAAGACCTCCAAACCCTGTACTTTCTTTTTTGTTTAATTAGCTTTTCTTTCTATCTTTTTTTTTTAATCAAAAAATGTTTATTTATTTTAAGAGGGAGAAAGAGAGAGGGCAAGTGAGCAGTTGAGGGGCAGAGAGAGAGGGAGAGAGAATCCCAAACAGGTTCCACACTGTCAGCACAGAGCCCGATGTGGGGCTCTAACTCATGAAACTTGAGCTCATGACCTCAGCTGAAATCCAGAGATGGATGCTTAACTGACTGAGCCACCCAGGCACCCACCCCTATAATTAATTTAAGTGTAATGGACATGATCAATTTGCTAATAGGTGAAGTCAAATTCTGTATAAAACAGAGGGTCTGGTATATTTGAAAATTAGCAAAAAGATGGCTTCCAAAGTAGCCTAGAAAATAGGATTATAGGTACCACAAAATCATGTGTCTGAGAAGATAAAGATTCCAAATATCCATTCTATTTCATAGGCTAAGAGCATTATTTATTTTTAAGCTTTAAATGAAATAGATCAGAGCATTTTAAGTGTGTGCATACATGTGCTCTCTCTTCCATATACTTTATGGGCTCTTTGAATTTTAGAGCAGCAATGCTACTGACACATTTTTTTTTTACTGAAAATTTTGAATCTTTCTAGGAAATATATTTTCTACAGTAAGCATTCTTTACAAGCTTGAGATAATTTCTGGGTCATACATCTACAATATGTTACTGATACTGAAAAATATTTTCTCATATGCCACCAGGTCATTCATTTTTTTAAATGTTTATTTTTGAGAGATAGAGAAAGACAGAGTATGAGCAGGGGTGGGGGAGGGGCAGAGAGAGAGGGAGACACAGAATCCAAACCAGGCCCAGGCTCTGCACTGTCAGCACAGAGCCTGATGTGGGGCTTGATTGAACTCACAAACCGTGAGATCATGACCTGAGCTGAAGTCCGATGCCTAACTGACCGAGCCACCCAGGGACCCCAACACCAGGTCATTCAGAACTAGTCTTAAGGTGGCTACATGTTTCCTGAGCATGTGCTAAAATAGCAGACTCAGAAGCAAGACCAAACCCTAAAGAAAGATAGCAGCGCCTGCTCCCCAAATTTGAAATATAAATGCATTTATAGTTGCATTTAGATTCTTTTATTTGAGTGGGATATTTAAATATTCTTTCTGCTTTGTGATAGTTATATGATTAAGAAAGTCATTTAATACGGGGGCGCCTGGGTGGCTCAGTCGGTTGAGCATCCAACTTTGGCTCAGGTAGTGATCTCATGGTTTGTGAGTTCAAGCCCCACATCGGGCTCTGTGTTGACAGCTCAGAGCCTGAAGCCTGCTTGGGATCTTATGTCTCCCTCTCTCTCTGCCCCTCTCTTGCTCATGTGCTCTCTCAAAAATAAATAAAGACATTAAAAAATACATTTAATATTAAATATTTTATTTCAGGCCATATGCACATTGTGTTCTCGAGAATAAAAACTTCTCTGGGAGAGGAAGGCTTTATTCAGAATTAGCATTTCGGTGTAATCAGATGAATGTTCTCCATACAGTTACACTAACTTCTAGCTGTAATTTCTTCATGTTGAGTTCAATACTCTTATGTCGTCTCAGAATGAGGCTGTGATAAAGTTATGCTGTGACATCTGTTACAGGTTTCTTAATTTTTTTTTTCATTTTCTGTATTAGTGGTCTTTTCTTTATTTGGATGAATAGGCCTGATTTGGCAAAAACATACTTTGTAGGAATTCAGTTACCTTTGTAGCCACACATATGCATCTTTCTAAATGGATAAAAAAACCAAAAAAAACAAAAAAACAAAAGCCAACCACACAAAACCCACTGCACCTTTACCATTTTCTTTGTGTCCCTCACTTTTGCCTACTGCCTTCCTGGAGGGGAAATAATGCAATCAGTTTATTTGTCTGCTGAAGCACCTTAGAAATATTCTTCCTTTCTCACCTTTACGAGGCCACATTGCTATCTCTAGTTGTCTTGCTAATAAGAAAGTAACACTTGAGCCAAATTCTGAGCAAGAGTTAGCCAGGTGAGGGGTAGTGGGCGAAGCAGGTGTGTGAGAGCAGCAGGGGTGCCCCTAAAGGTGAGGGAGAATTTAGTATTTTTAAGCAAATGGAATATGGCCAGGGAGGACGGAGGAGAGCCCAGCGAGGGACCAGTGACTCCACAGCAGGTTAAATAAATAGGCAGGGTCTTGCAGGTCTCACAATGATACAAGCGTTTATTCTAATAGAAATGGAAGTCCCTGAAAGGTGGTACATCCGATGGTAAGCTATCACTCTGGTCTTGGTGTGGATAATGCACCCGGAGAGCAAGGGTAGCCGCGGGAAGGGCAGTCAGGAACGACAGACCTTACACAGGTGAGCCGCCGCACCATGGGGCGGGACTGAAGAAGGCAGAAAGAGAAATGGATAGAGATTGGAAACCTGCCTTGGTGACGGGCTTAATCAGTTAAGGGGAAAGGTTAAGGGAGAGGAAGGTGTTGAGGAGGACTGTGGGTGTCTCTGACTTGAAAGCCTGGAGAGAGAGAGGGATGACTGACTAAGTTGTAGAACAGTGGAGAAGGGGCAGGGCTGGGGCGGGTCAGGAGACTAAGTTGTAGAACACTGGAGAAGGGGCAGGGCTGGGGCGGGTCAGGAGACTAAGTTGTAGAACACTGGAGAAGGGGAGAAGGGGCAGGGCTGGGGCGGGTCAGGAGAACCGAGGTGTGGTTTCTGACTTGTGAAGGCCTCGGTGTGATAGGCAAGTTTCAAGTAGAACTGGTGATACCATCCTAGAGCTCTCAGATAAGGTCAGGGCTGGAAATACAGCCCTGTCAGCCACTGCCCTCTTCATGGGCCATATGGGAAGCCATGGGAATGGATAAGATTGCCAGGGAGCAGGTGATCCTTTACCAACATCTGTAGACTTTATTCTAAAGAGTCTGCTCCCTCTTACAGCTACACCCAGAGAGAAAGGGGAGCTCATTTTCTACCTTCACAGCTTTGTCCTATAGCGGGCTCTTTCTGTAAAATTATTTTCCTTTTGTCATTCCCTCATACCCTGTTTTAGAACCAAAAGAGTTAAAAAGGACTGTGTCAATACAGGTTTCCAAAAGACAAGTTTTAAGGGAAAGAATGTAGTTTGTATTAAAAATAAAAACAAAGTAGGGGCACCTGGGTGGCCTAGTTGGTTAAGCGTCTGACTTCAGCTCAGGGCACGATCTCATGGTTTGTGAGCTCACAGCCTGGAGCCTGCTTCAGAATTTGTGTCTCCCTCTTTCCCTGCCCCTTCCCCGCTCATGCTCTGTCTCTCTCTGTCTCTCAAAAAGGAATAAACATTAAAGAAAATAAAATTAAGAAAAAAATAATAAAAACAAAGTAGAAAACCTAAAGAGCGTTTACTAAAAGAATTCTTAACCATTTCCTTTTTACTCTTACTCTTTTTTCCAGCCAAGGCCTATCTTTCTAACTTTGACTTTGCATGTGTATGAGTTTTGTTTTTTCATTCTGCGAATATTTGCTTTACTCATTGTGTATGTGTGTGTCTATCTGTATGTTTATAGGTACATATACATATATATATAGCATTTATAGATATATTTATATATATACATATACAGTCTTTTCCTCAAAATATGCTTATTCATGGCAAATGAAATGTAAAGAGAGACTGGCATAATGCATCAATCAGTAGCAATTCAATAAATATTGCTGCCTGCCAAGGATATGAGAAACTATCCTTGGATACAATGATGCTTACTTTATTTTTTTGTGCACTCATTACAGATTTTGAAGCCAACCTTTACTCTATGAACTTTAGCACTGTATATTTTGTTATTTTCCGGATTTGGGACTCTCAACTGTGGTAATTAATTAATCTATTTCTTTACTATTATTCTTTTTAAAACATTTACATATAAATCTTAATCTTGTCCATTTTTAATGTGCTACAACTGTTTGACTATAGATTACCCATACATTGTTCAAAGATCTCTGCTAACGTATTTATAAAGGCACAACAGTTCACAAATTTGTTAGGAATTTATTGTACTATAATTCTATCTGAATCAGAACCTGGCCTACAGGAAAGGGATCATGCCAAAATATATCAAGGCTTTGTCACTTTCTTATTACTCAATCTTGGAATTTTAAAATAGCAGTGTTGGGGTGCATGGGTGGCTCAAGTCGGTTAAGCCTCTGGCTTCGGCCCAGGTCATGATCTCACAGTTCGTGGGTTCGAGCCCCGCATCAGGCTCTGTGCTGACAGCTAGCTCAGAGCCTGGAACCTGCTTCGGATTCTGTGTCTCCCTCTCTCTCTAACCCTCCCCTGTTCACACTCTCTCTCTGTCTCTCAAAAATAAATTTAAAAATATTAAAAAAATAAATAAAATGGCAGTGTTTGGTAAGAAAATATAACATGACAAAATTCTACTCTAAACCTCGAGAGAAAGAAAATACTCTACTTTGGCCATTGGCAGTCTCTGCCCCCAAAATACAGGAGAATTGCTGCATACCACTAATGAATGATTTTCTTTCTCTGTCGTAAATGGCAAAGAGGCTCTCAGCTGCATTCCAGCAAGGGTGAAGCATAGTTTTACTTCACTTACTAAAGAAAATAATACATTTATTTTTGAGAATAATACAATTTTAACAGTAAGTCATGGAAAGGGTATTTGAATTTGAAGTTATTCACGTATCTTCTGACAGGGCAGTCAGAAACACAAGAAAAATCACAGGACTCTAAGTGGCCACTGCTTAAATCCCTTATTTAGTTCCATACATTAGGAAGACTTTGTTACTGGTACTTTGAATTAAGTTGTAGTTGCTGGCCTTCGATTAGATTTTAAGTGGTCTTCAGCAACAATTACCACCTTTCATGCTGACTCAATAAAATGAGCTGATGGAAACATGAACTGTTTGGAAATATTAGCACAGGAACAGCCATACGGATGGATGCAGAGAAAAATTACTAACTTCATGCTAAGCTTTAGCTAGAACAATCAGGGAATGATTCTTAATAGAACATACTGCCAACATTCTTGTTTAAAAAGCATATGAGGAACTCCCACCACAGGACAAAGCATATTAGATTACTGCACGTTTGCATAACAGAAGCCAAGCTAGAAGCACATAACAAAAGAGGTGCAGGATAAAGGTTCGGTTTTGCCAGGAAATTTTCGAAAGCAGAAGAGTAGCACAAAGGAAATACCTTAAGATCTCGCCTTTCCAGATGCAAAAGTTCAGCCCCTCTGATGTCATGCCGGATGAAGATGTCTTTGTACTCTCCCAAACTGAGCAGATCCAGCCAAGCAGCAACTTCCTCTGTGCCCCATTTTTGAACTAACAAAGTTAAGAGCAAAACCCCCTTAATTTCTACATGCTCAATGCAGTACAAAGCAAAGGTTGGCCAAAGATGCAAAACAGACAGCGGGCAGTGCTAGCAAAGGGAAAGGTTAAAGGTTTCAACAAAACTCCAATTCCGTTTTTTTCCCCATGCAGGTTACAGACCATCAATCAACACAAAGGTCTGACTAGGCAATGACATTGACTGCTGGGCACCCAAACTACACAATAGGAATAAAAAACGTATTTCTCATGATTAGGTTCAATAGTACAAGATCGAAATAAGCTCTGATGATGTCCTTAAGACCACAGATGGTATTAGTTATGTTTTAATGAGCTACAAATGCTAGTTAAAATATAAAATCTGACATGGTGTACTGAATTTTACAAAAACTTCTGTTTTGGGTCTTGCTATCTTCAAGTAGTGCCTTTATTGATTCTATTACTTTTTATGGTTGTAATTATTGATAATTATAGCACCAAATGTGTTAGATCATTTTAAAATCCTCTAAAAGCTGTCAATACTGCAAAGATTAGTTGGATTGTTATTTTTCAATATAGATAATCGTGGTTTTATATATTTTATTCAACATTGCTTAGCTGAATTAAAATTTATTTATTTGCCCTATTTGGTTTTAAAATCCCTTGTAATAGCTACTCTATGATCGTCAAAAGTAAGGTCATGTATCACTTTTTAAAAGGAGTTAGCTAACTCGGAAGAATTGTAAAATGACTTGATTATGAAAGGCACCTGCTGTCACATACAAGGAACTTGAAGGTGTTTTCGCACTTGTCAGCATTAACATTAATTTCTAGGGGAAGGTGGAAAGGGAACCAACAAACAACATAAAAGACAGAGTTTAATCTTCTCTTGAGAATGCAAGTGTCACAGCAGACTGTCATTACTGAGGGGATGAAGTGGGATAGTAAGTCTTTGAAACAAGAGAAAGAGAACACATAACTTTAGGTGGTAGATATATTTAGCAAGTTAAAAGAGTAAGTGAAGCTTTCTAGATTTCATTTATCAAAATCTCAGTTTTGAACTTTAAAGAAGAAAAACAAGTTATACTTTGAATTACCTGATACCTTGAATTACCTGATGCTGTGAATTGTTAAAGAGGACAAAAGACCATCTAAACAGATGCACTGATGTCCACCGTACAGAGTGACCACCCCGTTTTCTTGCGTGCATCATAACTACAGGCTCTTCCTGGTTTTTGGACTTCTCTCGGGAATGATTTATTTATTATGGTAAAATGAACAAAAAATAAAACTCTCCATTTTAGCCAGTTTATGGTATACAGTTCAGTGGCATTTAGTACATTTGCAATGTGCAATGGTCACCACTGATAGTTCCAGAACATTTTCTTTTTTTTTTTTAATTTATTTTTAATTTTTGTTTATTTTTGAGAGAGAGACAGAGTGTGAGTCGGGGAGGGGCTGAAAGAGAGAGAGACACAGAATCAGAAGCAGGCTCCAGGCTCTGAGCTGTCCAACCTGGGGTTCGAACTCACATACTGAGAGATCATGACCTGAGCCAAAGTTGGACACTTAACCGACTGAGCCACCCAGGGGCCCTAGTGGTTCCAGAACATTTTCCTCACCTTGGTGATACTGCTTTAATAAGTTATTTTTTCCATAATGTTATACTTTCCCCTCAAGTGCTGATCACCTACCAGGCTGTGAACTTGTCTTCTGTTTCTGAACCTTTTCCTTTTTAAATTTCGGCACTATACGAAATACTGTGCTTCTGCTGTTTCTCTTGGTGCAGTCCATGGGGGGCTCCTATCCGGGTTGAGCAAGAAGAGAATGATCTCAGGACATGAAGAGAAGAAAAACTCACTTTGATATTACAGACAATGCAGGAATAAATGCAAAACACTGCTGAACTGATGACTTCTTAAAATACAAGTGCACAATGTTACGTACTACCGGAGATGCACCGATTCCCAGAGGAGAAAAGCCGTTTCCTCACGTGTTCAAGGGCAGCACATTTTAAAGCAGCGTTCAAAATTCATTTTCCCTGGAATACCTCTTTTTCAAAAGGCGGTTTCAAATTCTATTGTCAGAAAGCCTATACTTACAAAGGAACAGGCCAAATTTTACATACCTCATCTTCGTTGGGGTGTAAGATATAATAAAGCCACGGAATCTCTGTCAACTTCTGCAACTCCACCTCCACAGAATGTAAGGCATTAGATACTCGCTCCTCATGTGGGGATTCTAAGTGCTGTATACCAGCAGGTTAAAAAAAAAACCAAAATAAAACAAGGCTCAGTGACGAATCTCAGATGGAATGAACTCTTTTTATTTTTACAGAGAACATCCTCAAATCTTACTAGGCTAGGCTGAGTTATTGTTGTTGGTAATATAAAGGAGTATAGAAAAATGAACATATTTTATATTGAGCTCATTTAAAAAAATCTCAATTGATTTATCCATACTTCCCAAAGACAATATAAATAGTGTGATTTTAATAATGTCACAGAAAAAAAAGTATCACTTTTGATTTTTTTTTTCTATGTAAATACTTTCCTCTTCCTCCCTTCCCAACCATGCATCCATCCACCCACTCTTCCTGCTTGCTGGTAAGTAATCACACATTCTGCTTATTTGTGGCAGAAATCCTTCTGATTTCCATAGGTAAATACGAAAGCAAATAACACTATTTTAAATCTTGGTCAAAAACATGTCACATAAGAACTGGCTGCTACAGAAATCTGGAGAAACCAAAGAATAAGTTTAAGGGGGGGAAAAAAACCCATGAATCTCAGAAAGATTTCTGACAAAAAGCTACTGTAAAAATAAGGGCAAAAGCTAAATGGTCTGAAATCTGGAAGGGGATTTGGAAACCTTACAGATAATTTAATTTGTCACCTATTACCCATTTATTTGAAGCAGTTATTAAAAAGCATGTAGAAATTCAATAGCAAAGGTGAAATAAACACTGTTATGTGTAGATCGGGAAGGGAGGTGACTACATTCTAGTCCTGGCCTTGTTACTAACTATGCAACCAAAGGAAGACGACTGATTTTAAGAGTTTTAATTTCTTCCTTAATAAATAGTATAAAGATTATTTCTAAGGTCTATTCCAGCTAATCAATACTCCATAAATTACTTTAAAATTGTAGAGTATCTACATATAGGCTGGCAGAATTTTACACTGAAAGCCCAGAGAAAATGTTACTGTCATTTATTTATTATGGTTGTTCTTTTTCCCTCTTCTCTTATTCAAGGTATCTACCATTTCTAGCAGTTAATAAAAATTTGGAGATTCTCCAGCTTGTCGTGTAAAATTTACCACTTTCTTTTGAGTCTAAGAATATGTGCGCTATAAAATTGATAAAATGGTATTGCATATTTATTCTAGAAGAAAAATAAAATGTAAACTTTAGTTGATCTTGAATATGAGTGACTCTATTTTCACATCAATATTCTCAAAGGTTATGGGAAAACTCACTGGTATACATTTTCAACCAAAGACCCACATTTGACAATGACAGAGGCAGACTGAAATAATTTAAAAGTCTGTGTGGGTGGTCCTTCTATATTAACATCTTTTAACTGATAAATATTAACCAGCTAACACTCACTGAGTCCTTTCAGAGTAGAGAACTAAAATACAGAATAAGTTATGCTTCCAGTTCTTGTCAATCATAAGTTCTCTTAAATATATTTCAAATAAGGCAAAAAATACATGTCCTTCACCTAAAAATTGGGACCAAAGTCACAGCTCATTGGATTTCACTGGACCAATTTTAGAAAAGCAGCAAGACGACTCTGGTTAATAACAGAAATGCCAAGAACTGGTAAAATGTTCTACTGGTTTTATCATAAAAGATAACCATTATTTCTTCCTAAAAGTTTTTCTTCCTGGCCAAAGCATCGGCTGCCACCTCTGACCCAAGGAATTTGTATTTCAGCGTACTCTGGAAGTGAGTAAGAGCAATGGATGCCATTCATCCTTGACATTTTTCTTCTCAGAGTAAAAGGTGCTCCAACCATGGTACTCTTCGACCCCAATCAAGCGGAAATTCCAACCACAGTCACTTAGTTAGCTAGCTAGCCTGGATACACCTTCCATTTCCCATTATGCAGATACAATGACTTCTACTACCACTTTTATTTAGGTGTATATTTTCCAAAGCAAGAGATAAAATTACAATCAAGAGAAATGTTTTAAGATCATCACTGATCAGTTAATCAGAATTGTTGCAAGAAAATTAAAAATAGCTAATCCATTTAGGCTTTCTACACAGTTCCAACAGCATGTATGAATAAATAACCCACGAGTGAACAGTAGGTGGCGAGAAGATCCAATATTCTAGAACATTTGAAAATGGTGAGAGAAGAAAGGCAGACAAGTCAGACTCTGGGCAAACCAAACAGGATGTCCGTGGAGCCATAGCACTTACGCTTGAGGTTCATGGACTGTGAAAAGATTCAGACCTGCCCTAAACTTGATTTCCAGGACCACTCGGAGTTAATCTAGGGGTAGGGCTAGTGCTTGAATATAGTTCTTGCAACATGCAGTCTAGAAAGTGGTGCCCTTTCAGCAAATCTAAAAACCATACCAATCATATTTCAAATGTTAATTTCAGGAACAAAACCTACGATTTCCATACTTTTCTGAAAGAATGAGTTAACCAGAACCTGAGGCAGGCCTGCTACACCTCCTGAGGCTCTGATCTATCAAAGCTGACTGGGGTGGGCAGAACTCCATAAAAACACGATGGCATGTGTGAGGGGAAACTTCCTGTCAGCCTGAGTCATAACTGGCCGGTCTGGCCATGATCTTATCTGAAGGCAAAAGCCGGGTAAAGAGAAAGCTATGAGGATGGAGGCCAGAAGGCTGCTCCTGCCTTGGAATCTGATGAATGTGTGCCCTGACTGAAAGGGAGGCCCATACATTGAGCATCATTCCTGTGTTATCAGTCATTTCCTCCTTACCAAAGGGACCCTGCCGACTAGTAAAGATTCTGTCTCATTATACAGTGCCTTCACATTGACGGCGATTTCAGTGGCCGTGTCTCTTGTAAGACTCTAGGAAGAAACACAACAACACATCAAAGACAAGAAGTTCTGTATTAAATTGGGATTCAGTCATCAGCAAATACTTTGAGTTTTATACTTCCAATAAATTCACATCACAAATGTTTTTAAAAGCCTACCAAATTTGTATTATCATTGAATGACTTCACACTCATGATTTTTCGTATGATTACTACTTCTGATCCTTCCGGCGCAGAACCAAACAAAACTGTACCGATACACATCTCCTATCTACAAATGGGTGCCCGATCGCAACAACATATACATATTCCCACAAAAAAGTTAAGTCAAAGAAGACAATGCCTTAAAGGGGTATTATCAGATCATAATCAGTTCAGCCCATTGACTTTCACTCTCAGAAGTTCCAACCAGATTGTTTTTTAGACTTTCACCTTGAGGATTAGCACTTCTCTGTATATTAATGTAGGTGACTTCCATCAAATAATTAAAAAGAATAAAATGATGCTATCAGTTTTCTCTATGCTACAGTCTTGTACTGTGGATCACATTTCAATAGAGTTATATTCTATCCCTTCTATTATTAACATTTACATTAAAAACCTAACAGAAATTACAAAATTGTAGTCTCTACATTAAAAGATATACCAACATCCCAGTTTAGTAGAACCAAATGAAGTGGGAAGAGCTGTACACAACCTCAACAATGAATGAACATCTCTAATAAAAAGCATAGTATCTAGGTGTGCCCTACATCAGGTGTAGGGGAGAAGGTGAAAGAGAGGATAAGGAATGGTAGTAGCTTGAAGTAGAAGGAAGGTGAGGCAAGGTAACAAACGATAGAGAATAAATGGGGGAGGAAGAAGAGAATTTAAGAGTAGGGGTGGAAAAATGGCAGGAAAAGAAAAATCAGGAAGAATGTGGCCACAAATTTACCATAGCTTCTGGCAGACACTCCTACAGACTGTATAATGCTTTTCAAAGGGCGTGGCACATTTTATAGCATCACAATATATGTGTAATACTAAACAGTCTGTAGAATGAGAATTTACCATTAGCTCCTCACCTCTGGGAACCGCGGGTTGGCTTTATTCAGTGCGTGGGAGCATGCATTCACAGCGTGGGCCAGTTCTTGCTCCAAAAGACAATGGATCGTGGCTGCATCACAGATCCTGAAAGCAAAAATTAAGCAGATGAACAACAAAAAAACCCCCACCTTTGAGCATTGCTGATTGTTCCGAAGTATAGAAGTGGTAGACTAAGACAAGTAAAAAAAAGCCAAGGTCATTATGGGAATTTTTTTTTTAGCGAGTGCTCAGGATAGATTAAAAAAAAAAAAATCCAAACCCCACTGCAACAAAGAATACTAAACCAAAAAAATCTTAATAGAAAAAGTTAGGCTTAGAATCACAGATAAACGTGCTGAGGTGCTATTTGGAAGAACAAAATATAGGAACACTTCATTTTGAAGTATCAATGAAAAGTGAGACAGGTCCCAATGTAGGGAGCAGAAACTTAATCTTTTATTCATTGAAGCTTCAACCAGAAACAAATACAACAGATTAAGGGAAGAAGATTGCCATTTATCATCTATTTCTTAAACTCTTTACACACATTATCTAATTTAATATTCATAACTTAAAAGGTAGCTGTGATGAATTTTCTCTACTTTATAGATGAAGACCTTGAGGCTTGGAGAGCTTCAGTATGCATACAAAGCTAATTAAGTAAGAGAGTCAGGATTTGAATCTATTTCCATCAGCTGCAAAGCCTGCTGTGCCACAGTCCTCTAGAATCTAAACCTTCAAGAATGTCCTGAACAGACATGATCCTAGAGGGCAGTAAGGCCAAACAAGAGAAAGGAGGAAAAGTTGCACCAATTGCTAGAAAATGATGTAAAGTTTGCAGATAAGCAAGAAAGCAAAACTGTTCAAATTCTATCTGTTTCTGACATCTTCAAGGAGATGATGGTCTTCACACAAGAGTCCAGGCTAGTCCTGGATAGTTGAATCAAAACTAAAGGAAAAAAGTTTAAATCTTAAAGATCACACAATTGATATCCAAGCCACAAAGGAATTTGCAAATATCATCTCAGTATTGCTACCAATAGTCTTAAGAAATCATGAAGAAAGGTTATTTATCAGAATATAGAGGTGGGTAAAATTACTCTCATTTTCAAAAAAAGGAAAAGAGGCAAATCAATTTCAGATGAATACTTCGACTGCCTACTAAATCTCCTCCTAGACATTTCTAATGTAGTTTAAATTCTGTAAGTCGAACATGGACCCTGTCCTTTTCTCTCTCAAATCTCCTTTTCCTTCTGAATCCTATGGTTCCCTGAAAGGTTCTGTAATCCATCCAGCCATTCTGTAGAAACTTAGGGTCGTCCTGCCTCATAATTCAGGCCATTTAGCAATTTTAGATCTTAATCTACCTTCAGTTTCTCTTCAGTCCATCTTTATTACTCAATCTACTATTTCCTATCAGGACCATTCCCAGAGTGCTGACCCTGCCCTTGCTTTGCTGTCTTGCTGACAATGCTCCACATTGCTTCCAGAAACATTCTGATAAACACTTGGCTCTTCTTCACCCCTCCATCCACATTTCCCATCTCCTACATATGCCGTGCCACCCCAGTTCCCTGAGACTCCCTGAAAATACTGTGCATTCACACTCCTCTGCGCCTCTGCCGTAGCCATGTTTAGAATGCTCCTTCTCTGACTCTCCACCCAAGACATGGCTGAGAGATCACTTCTTCCAGGCAGCCCTCCCTTACCTTTGTGGCCTCCTCTGCTCATCCACAGCAGCTCACTGTGAGTCCTGTGAGTCCTTTGGTGAAACTTTTCCCTACTACCCTGCCAGAAAATTAAGAAAAGGGACCACCACACAGCCATCTTGTTATCCCCAGGGTTTAATATGGAGGTTGGCATGCGGCAGAGACTCAAAATTACTTGCTGAATATTAAATGAGTAAGTTTTGAAAATAGATGAGTGAGCCTGATTTTCATCTTTTGCAAAATTAAACAGGCAAATAAATATATGAGGGGGCCAAACAAGGTTGACCAAAAGCAAGTCTGGCCAAGCTTCACTTCCCCTTTTTTGATAAGGTTATTTGATTAGTTAACAGGAAGTTAATATAGGAAGTATATTTGGTTTTAAGGGAGATAATATAGGAAGTATATGTTGGTTTCAAGAAAATGCTGTAGCTGTTTTTAATTTTTTTGAAAAACCACCATATTGTTTCCCATCATATGTTAATTAGTTTGATTATGGTAATTATTTTACAATGTATACATATACCAAATTATCACATGTATACCTTGTGTATATAAGTGATTTTGTCACTTATCCCTCACCAATCCTGGAAAAGGAAAAACAACCCCACTGTAAAGTGGAGTCCACAGAAGTTGTATGTAGTACCCTAAAACTAGCCTCCCTGTGGATAAGAATGTGGGAGGTACAGCAAAGCAGTTCTGTGCATACATCCGACCACTCATTTTCCTTGACCTTGTTGCTAAGCTACTTAGTATCCTGCACTTGTACTTTATTCTGTTTCTGAATGTTGGTGTCCAGCAGTAGGGAGGAGTGCATATCTTTTTTTATCTCCAACTTCTACTATATTCTAGGTTTCTAACAAATATTTAAAGAGCTTTGTTTTCCTTATTTTCTTTTTCAACGTTTTTATCGGTGACCAGATGAAATGTGGGAAGAACATAACAGCTACCACTACCAGAACATGAAATAGGCCGGACGCGATGTGCGAAGACCCGGCTGGCCTCACTGCCCCTTCACAAGGACCTGGAACATTAGCCCTTCTCAGCCCCATTTAGTGGAGAAGATTTAGATGAAGAGGTGATAAGAAACTTGTCCTTGGTTGCCTACCTCACTTCTCCCACTGAAGTTTATTCCTGCTTATAGTGATTTATATCTGTTTTTCTGTTTTACATTCATGGAACTTGTGGTTTTGGTTTTTTTTTAGATCTCTTCCCTTTCTGTCTACTAAAGTTCTGTGTTGTCTTCCAATCTCTGGCTACGTCTTTTGGAAACTGATTCTCTTATTCTTCCCACTCACACACCCCCAAATGTGCTTGCAAGTAGGGTGAATGTTTCTATCTCCTCCTACATTCCATAAGCATTTAATTAATAACTCTAAGATAACATATCAGTAAGTAGTATAGTGTAAAGATAGTGTAAAACTGCGGAAACAAATAATAACAGAAAGAGCATTGTGTGGTAGGGTACCATAGGCAAGCTCCCCACTGGGGTTCAGCAAGTCCAAGGTCTGGTCGACGTAGAACACAGGGTGTGCACCTGTGTGTACAGGGAGTGGGTCTAATGAAGGGGGGGCACCCTTACTAAGGCATGAACGAGGGAGCAAATGAGGAAGGAGAGTAAATGCATCTCGTTCGGATACCTCCCACACCCCGAAAAACTGAAATTAGGTGTCAGAACTAGAAAACAAACCTAGCCAAGGCTAGCGTTCTCGCGGCCTGTGGCCAGCGGCCCACCCTACCTGGTGATGAGCTCCTCTGCGGCCCGGGAGCACAGCTGCATCTGGGACACCTCCTCTGTGGCCAGGTCAGCGGCGTGCTGGACGTACAAATGGGTTCGAAGAACTGGTTTACCGGAATCGCCCTTCTGTTTATCTTCCCAAGATTTTAGAGTGCTTTCAAAAGCCTATTTAAAATCAGTATTGCAAGGGACTGTCAGTTTGAAGCTCTGAGACCCAAATAAGTGTGTATTTAGATGTTACATGAGTGACTTTGAAACTGTTACTGTCTTCCTAATCTAAAGCCTCGTTAAAGAAATCATAAGATACAAAAAGATATCTTAACGTTTTCCAGTGTTATCATAACAAGTAAGTAATGTGATCGATGACACTGAATGTGTCACTGAACAGTTTTTAAAAAGACGGCTTCAATTTATGCTCCAATCTTTAAATGCACAATGGAGAAGATGGGTATTGGCAGTCTTATCCGTTATGGGTGTGTGACCTTAATTAAAACACGTATTCTGGAAAAGGCAAAACTGTGGAGATGGTAAAGCGGTAGCTGGTTGCCAAGGGCTGAGGTGAGGGAGGGAGTGATGGATGACAAGGAATTTTTAGGAGAGTGAAACTATCCGCTATGATACTGTGATGGTGGATATAAGTAGTTACAGATTCATCGAAAACCATAAAACGTACAAAATGAAGAGTAAACTATGAAGTTTAATTAATAATTATCAGTATCGGCTCATCAACTGTAATGAATGTACCACACTGATACAGAGGATGTTAATAATAAGGGACTATATATCAGTGAAGGAAGGAGGTAGGCGGGAATAGAATTAGAATTCTCAGTATTTTCTGATCAATTTCTCTGTAAACCTAAAAGAAACAATAAAAATATAGTCTATTAACTTTTTAAAAAACTAAATGTTCATATTTAAAACTACAGTGACCTGTCAGATTTAAGAGACCATTTAAGTATTTTTCTGTGGTTTCTATTTCTCATAACAATTGATTTTTCAAAAGGCTCAGTAAAAATCCAGAAGAATGCTCTTTACATACCCTGTCCCTGGTTAGCATCTGAGCTCTGTTTTTGTGCACAATTTTGATGATCCCTGGAGGCTGGACCCACGCTTCGCCGTCTACCTGCACCGGGACCCCCTCATCACCAAATATAGTGATCTTTACTGTACGGCACTGAAATAAAACAAATCATACTGAGAACTGACAGTCTGCATCCAAGCTGGACTTTGAGTCCATCCCGTGGAGCGGAATGAGTATTTCTCCGTTTACCACGGCACAGTAACGACTGACGTGACAAGAAGGTTTGTATTTTACAGATGGACCGACAGAGGAGGGGTCATTCAGAACAGCTTCCCCAGTGGCCCAAGGAGGGAGGTCACGTTTGATCAGAGAAACAAACCTGGGCTATTCGGTGATGCTGCAGTTTAATGACCCTTGAAACTGCCATTTGCACGCTATCAAATATTGCAACGACTTCCAGGATCTTGTCATCAAATGATGGTGCAGCAAAGATCTGAAAGGAAAAACTGTATTATATTTCCCCTGATGAGGTTACGGTTTCGATGAAGCGGCACATCAGCAGTGTGAATTCTGCAATATACATAGTAAAAAAAAACCCTATGAAACCAGTAAACAGAAAAGTAAGTAAATGTCATTAGGAAATGATAGTTAAGCACCCCCCCCCGAAACAAACCCCATCCACTGAAGATGACTTAATGTAAACAAACTTAAAAAAAGTTTAAAACCCACATGGGTAAAATGTTCATGCCCTTCATAAAGCACTCTTTGAACCAGTGAACTATTCTATTCTAAATAATGCATCTTGGAGGCACCGGGGTGGCTCAGTCGGTTGAGGGTCTGACTTTGGCTCAAGACATGATCTCGCAGTTTGTGGGTTCAAGTCCTGCATCAGGTTCAGTGCTGACAGCTCTGAGACTGAAGCCTGCTTTGGATTATATGTCTCTCTCTTACTCTGCCCTTTCCCTGCTCATGCTCTGTTTTTTTTTCTCTCTCAAAAATAAAATAAACATTAAAAAATGTAAATAATCCATCTGGGCATAAAATGTATCAAATATCTGTTCACACATAACTCAGATATCTTGATAAAATGATGCAAGTAATTTCAGGAAACATAAAATACCCAGTTCACTTGGTATGTTATTTTTTTATTAAAAAATTTTTTTATGTTTTTTTATTTATTTTTGAGAGACAGAGAGAGACAGCATGTGCAGGGGAGAGTCAGAGAGAGGGAGACACAGAATCTGAAGCAGGCTCCAGGCTCTGAGCTAGCTGTCAGCACAGAGCCTGACGTGGGGCTCAAACCCAGGAACCATGAGATCATGACCTGAGCCGAAGTTGGACACTTAGCGTACTGAGCCACCCAGGCGCCCCTTACTTGGTGTGTTCTAAGGGAAATCCTTCAATGTGTTACAAGCAATATGTATAATGTGCTTTATATCCTAATCCAACAACTTTTTAGGGCAGTTGAGATGATGGCAACAGACACCCCAGAGGGTAAAAATGATGCAGGCTTACTTTATTTTGATGTTAAAGGCATCCCCACAAAATCAATTTAATCAAACAATTCTGGCTGTCTTACTTTGTCCCCTTTATTCTCTCTTTGATTATGTGATAAACAATTGAGCCTCTAAAAAAAATTATTCAGCATAAAACAGTATCTAAATTAAAACTTACACTGAAAATATCAGGACATGAATTTGCAAACATTGATGATCTCTTATCATTAAAAATTTTTTTTCAATATTTATTTCTAAGAGACAGAGACAGAGCATGAGTGGGGGGAGGGGCAGAGAGAGAAAGAAGGAGGGGAGATAGAAACCGAAGCAGGCTCCAGGCTTCGAGCTGGGAGCACAGACCCCGACATGGAGCTTGAACTCACAAACCACGAGATCATCATCTGAGCTGAAGTCAGACGCCTAACTAACTGAGCCACCCAGGCACCCCGATTTCTTATCATTTTGCTAGCAGACTGTGTGGTTTTAAATCCTGTCTCTGCTCTTTCCTGTGTAAAGTTTATGTCCGTTTCTTCATTGATAAAATTTAGATAAAAATTGTGCTTGTCTGTAATGAATGTGGAACTCCCAGAACACTGATTATTTAGGAGGTGTCATTAGCTTTGTTTACCTTTATCTCATTGATTTCTTCCCTTTAAGATGTAACATTCCCTTTAAATTGTTACATTGTTTACATTATTATGTGTTACATCGTTAAGTTGCATTTTTTCTTTTTTGACAGGAAAGTCTAAAAAGATTACAAATATAGACCTAAATGTTGACTGCCAAATGAACCCTCTTAACATTATTAAAAATAAAAATAATAGACACATAAATGTAGAAAGTTAAAAGTACAGAAAGGTATTTTGGCAGGCAGAATAACATCTCCCTTTCTACCCCCAAAATGTCCACATTCTAGTCTGCGGAACTAGTGAATGTTACTTTACGTGGCCAAACTGCCTTTGCAGATGTGATTACAGAGGGTACCTTGAGAAGGGGAGATCACCCAGGACAATGAAGTGAGCTCAGTGGAATCCCCAAAGTCATTAAGAGTGGAAGAGAAGGGCAGTGGGGAAGATCAGAACGCTGCAGTGTGAGACTCAAGCTGCCTTTGTTGGCTTTGGAGATGGATGAAGGCCCCACGTGCCAAGGAACGTGGGCAGGGTAGCATCTAGAAGGCGCAAGGAAGTACTTACATCATCTTCTTTAGTTCCGCCCCAAAAGTTAGTGCCTCCGGCATAGCTGGGAATGTTCAACACTGCTATTCCTTGCAGACTGGGGAGAGGAATGTACTGCCCATCACACTGTAAGGTAAAAAGCTTAGAAGTTAGATAAGAAGAGCAAAACCACTAGTTGGGAAGCCACTAGAATGCCAAAGACAAAGGATGAGAAAGGGAAGTGCGCTGGTAATGTTTGCTCTCCTGTAAATATCTCCCTACACGTTACTTTTATCTTATATTTTTAACTAAAAAAAATTTAAGGTGTGAATTATACCTTTTGGTAAGGTTACAGAAAAAGAAACTTAAAAATATAAACCTCTTCTTTCTGCCCAAATCAGGCAGTACTTTTCTTGAGTTTTTTTCCAAGTCACTTATATTTTTACTTGTATTATGGTCATCTTTGTGCTTATTATAAGCATCCTTTCAAAAGTAAGTTGAGGGGCCCCTGAGTGGCTCACTCGGTTGAGCGTCCAACTTCGGCTCAAGTCATGATCTCACGGTTCATAGGTTCGGGTTCCACATCGGGTTCTGTGCTGACAGCGCAGAGCCTGGGGCCTGTCTTTGGATTCTGTATCTTCCTCTCTCTCTGACCCTCCCCTGCTCACACTGCCTCTCTCTCAAAAAAAAAAAAAAAAAAAAAAAAACCCAACCAAAAACCAAACCAAAACAAAACACCACTAAAAAAATAAATAAAATAACGGAAAGTTGAGCAAGGGCTTCTTGGTCCTCGCCACCTCATTTCGCCCCTGCTGAACCACTGGCACTGGGCCGGCCCTCTGTCACTAACTGGTGGCTGTGGCCAAAACTCAAGCTGAGTTTCTCAAGTAGCCAGGACCCAAACCAAGGAGAGAAAAACCATGCATGTCAGGAAGTACCTTCTACTTACTCTGCCTTTTAATTAATCACAAAAATGAGAACTAAATTACCCCTTACATAGGCAACAGGTATCATATGGCTGGTGAGTTATTATACATGACATGTAAGTAAATTCTCAATCCTTCATCCTAAAACAGAAGAGCTTGCAGATGTCATACTTAAATAGGTGCTATATTCTCATTAAGTAATTCTTTCAATAAAAACTAATTAATATAGCTTTATAAAACTTTCATTTTGATACCCAATCAAAATCATCTCCAGTCTTTAGAACAAATGAAAATCCAATTCCAGGGGCGCCTGGGTGGCTCAGTTGGCTGAGCGTCTGGCTTCGGCTCAGGTCATGATCTCACAGTTCGTGGGTTCGAGCCCCGTGTCGGGCTCTGTGCTGACAGCTAGCTCAGAGCCTGAAGCCTGTTTTCAAATCCTGTGTTTCCCTCTCTCTCTGACCCTCCCCTGCTCATGCTGTCTCTCTCTCTCTCAAAAATAAATAAAAACATTAAAAAAAAAAAGAAAATCCAATTCCAATCCATTTTCAACCATTTTCAATAACTTAGAATATTGTATGCTTGATTACACCTTCTAGGTATTTTTTTTTTACACTTTCTTTTCTTTTTCACAAAAACACATTCAAAGGTCTGTACTCTATCCCAGCACTCAGGGCCAATCATGGCACACAGCTATTGCTCAGCTGTGTATTTCTTAAAATGAACAGACATTACGTATTTAGTAGAATAAGGAACTTTTTCTGAATCCAATAAATCGAACAGGTATCTCTGTGTGCTTTATTTATTTATTTTTTTTAATGTTTTATTTATTTTTGATACAGAGAGAGGCAGAGCATGAGAGGCGGAGGGGCAGAGAGAGAAGGAGACACAGATCCGGAAACAGGCTCCAGGCTCTGAGCTAGCTGTCAGCACAGAGCCTGATGCGGGGCTCGAACCCACGAACGTGAGATCTGACCTGAGCCGAAGTCGGAGGCTTAACCGACTGAGCCACCCAGGCGCCCCTGTGTGCTTTAGAACAAGCCGTTTAAACCATATCACCGGCTTAAAGGAAATGGAAAAAGCGCCAGTAACATCCATCTTAATTTCATAAGCGGTGATAAATCAAACTAGTGCATCTTGTGCTCGGGCTCTAGTGTGGAAGGTGTCACAGCTTTATCGTTACGAAAACATTTAGTTGATAAAGAATGAGCCAGGGCTCATTCCGGTATTAAGATACCATCTAAAATAATAAGTGCTCTCTTTAATCCAGTAAGCTGTAGACTTCAGATCTGCAGACATTTTTGTATGTAGGCCTTAACTTAACTTAAAACACCAGGTTATAAGACGACACAAGATAGGAAGGACACGCATATGGGCGTAAACTGTGAATCCCGGACCACGTGTGAAAGAAAATAAAATTCACATTAGTTAGTAGGCTTTTCAGAGCCATGTCGCTAACCTACTTTTTCCTCTTCTTGGAGAGGATTAAATAACTTTTGCTGTCCTTAATTTCCTATTTAAATTAGTTAAAACTACTGAAAAATCTGAATGCTCAAAATCTCTTTTTAGTTTACTATTATGAGATATAATTGGAACAAATATACATTTGAATGAAAAGAGTCTATTTTACTATAAATATCTTTCTCAGGGATTTGTTAAATATCAGGCCATTACAGAATCAGGTCAAAATGTGTAAACTTAAGTGAGAAAATCTGTGAGACTCTGTTACCAGTGCTCTCCCATGAATACACTCCCATAGCTGCACCTTCTCACAGGGCACCCTCACTCCACATAGCATCTAAATTTCAGGAGCTAATGATAATGATAATTAAATGTGTTGTTCATATCCAGTGTCTATTCCTTAGTATAGAGCTGGTAATCACTTCCATTGAGTGTTTAAACACTCGAAGAGAATTGAGGCCAAAGGAGCTCCCCAAATTAAATATTTTTCTAAGTAAGATAACCTGAAATCTCTTTACTTCAAGATGAACTTACCTCAAGTTGAACCCTCTGTTCTAAATTCTTGTACGACCTCTGTAATAACTCCCGGGTTCCAAGGACTCCATACCACATCAAATTTTTAGTTCGGCTCCTGAAAAGAAATATTGGTAGACAATTCAATAGCTATTATTTATTCGCTCTTTAAAGGTAGAGTGAGCAAAAGTGGTAATAAATGAAATTAAAGTGAAATTGCCTTCCTGTAATAACATTACTATTAGCCAAAATTACCTGCATTTTTCAGGATGTTCCTCTCTCTTGTTATTAAATTCTAATGAAATTTTTGCATCTAATCCAATCCCAAAGTAATTGTTCATGACACATTTTTCTGAATATCCATCTCTGTGATAATATGGAAAAGTATATAAAAGTCAATTTCAGGTGCAGAACAATTACAACTGGCACACAACACAGCGCTTAAAACCAGTTAAGCTTCCGTTCCTTACAGAAGAGAGGAAAGCTGAGCAGGAATTATTTCCTGTGTATTTGCCATGTGTATAAACCCAGCACATATGTGTAATTTTTGGTACATGTGGTAAAAGGGACTGTGGGCAAAGCAGAGACAGAATCAAAGTAATGTTTTTCTATTCTTGTGAAAAACCTTGGTTCTTTTACTTCCAACGTAAACCTTTCACTACATACGCAAGTGGGCGGAGCTGGCAGTCAGGTGCCTTTCTTGATCATCAGAAAGTCCTCTCCATTGTACTCTTATCGATGGACAAACTTATACATTAAATAATATGAATTTAAATTAAAAAATATGCTGATGTCTTTGAGGAGTGTCATTAGAGAAATGGGATATAACAAGAGCAAAATTAAATATGGAAGTAAAAGTTCATATTGAACTGCCAAACAAACAAACAAACCAAAAAAAAACCCAAAATAAAACCCAAACCAAACCAGACAAAAACCTGTACTTTTAGGAAGGGAAGAGATTAATGTGGGATAGATGCTTCCTGAAATAAATAATACAATATTCCGGGGAAAAGTGAATACAGGTGTGCCTCATTTTGCCACAGGTAAATGGGCTGGATGGGACCTACCTCAAGAACAGATCCTGAAAACCACTGTTTCAAATGCATCAATGTACTCATCTCTTGAAACTTATCATCTCTTGAAACTTTCTGATGACCCTTTTAGTGTGGGGAACAATGTTTCTTGTAATGCATTGACAATGTTACCATTCATATAAAGTAGAAACAAGAAAAGCCAAAATGAGATATTTACAAAAGTATTTTCTTACACGGAATCTGGATCTGGGTCGATAAAAGGCGTTGCACCAAAAGGATCAATATTTGCCAGTAACATTTTGTTGATAATAGAACTCCCAGCAATCGAGGCAGCTAATCCTGCTCTTAAACCTGGCCAGAAAAATAAATACATACAGGGTCACATGTTAAGAAAAAAGACACAGAAAGAGCCAGTGAGTGCCCTATTTTCAGGCTTAATCTCAGATACCTTGCCCCCAAAGCATGATTTTTAGTGTCTGCTCTTCTCATTGTTCAAAACTAAAGACATTGACAATTACAATTAGAATTTTAAAATGTCATAAGAAATGCAGCTGATGATGACTCAGATAACTGACAGTTTCTCATTTACGATTCGAGTGATTCTATAACACCAACAAGTAAATATTACCTATGTTATAGCAAATAAGGTGGTAAGTCTGTAAGAAATTTACCATAAAGTCTGAATTACCAAGAATGTCATGGCGTTACCACTTCCATGCTCTCAAAGCATAGATAATAATGTTCAATTAAAAATATTAACAGATGGGGCGCCTGGGTGGCTCAGTCGTTTAAGTGTCGACTTTGGCTCAGGTCATGATCTTGCGGTTCGTGAGTATGAGCCCACATTGTGCTGTGCTGACAGCTCAGAGCCTGGAGCCTGCTTCCGATTCTGTGTCTCCCTCTCTGCCTCTTCCCTGCTTGCACTCTGTCTCTCTTTCTCAAAAATAAACTTAAAAAAAAATATTAACAGATATACCAGGTGAAAACTGTTGGTAACAACAGTAAGTATAAAAATATTAAACACAGGTATTTATGAACTTTAGAAGAATAAAGTATTCAATGTAAAAAAATGAAGCATTTATCTTACTTCTAAATATGTAAAACTTCAAATTTGTTTCAACAGTAGTTAGCATTCTACTTAGTTACGATATTCAAAGATAATCAATTTTATGATCTACCCACACCAATACTGAGGCTAAAAGCATTAAACTCTGCAAAGAAGACAAAATAATAAGGGCATGAGCGAACAAACAAACAAAAAGGAAAAAATAGTGAAGAAAATAAGTCATGGAATAGAGAAACACTAGGAAATTAGGAAAAAAGTCCTTTCTTTAGCAAACATTCCTTTCCTTAACAGTATGTTCTTCTTAGAAGAGAAGTATTCATTGTTTCAGCTACAAAGTTTAGCTGGTTATCCAATAATCAAGCTGAATTTTATTTGGTCATTTAATTTCATAGTTTTGAATATGCTATAGCATGCTTAGTTATGACAGTTTCTTTTATGTCTAAATAAGTAAATAAATGAAGAAATCACCATTCTGGTGAGAAAAAAAGCACAGTTGGAGAGGTGAAGAATCCAACTCCAGCTGCCCCACAGAAGAGGATCATATTTTCCAAAATGTTTTATGGTCAGCCAAATTTGCAGCTTTAGCCAGAAAGGTCATCCCATGGTTCCAGGTTTGAATAGAGATATAACCTCTAGACATGGAGGTCTTTCCAGAACCAAACATGTTCTGAATTTATCTATTTTAATAGTTCATTGAGATATAATTCACGTACGATAAAATTCACTTTTTAAGTAAGTGTTTAATTTGGTTGTTTGTAGTATATACACAAAGTTGTGCAATGATCACTACCATTTTTTAGAGCATTTTTTATTACTCTACAAAAACACCCCATACCTGTTGGTGGTCACTTTCCTTGCCCTCCATTCCCCACATCCTCAGACCCTGGAAGCCACTAACCTCCATTCTCTCTGGACATGACTACTCTGGACATTTTATATAAATGTAATTGTATGATATGTGGCTTTTTGTGTCAGGCTTCTTTCACTGGACATAACATTGTCAGAGGTTTTCATGTTGTAGCATGTATCAGGGCTTGGTTCTTTTTTAAAGGATTTTATTTTTAAGTAATTCCTACACCCAGTGGGGGCTCAAACCCACAACCCCGAGGAAGAGTCGCACACTCCACTGACTGAGCCACCAAGTACCCCCGAGTTTTGTTCTTTTTAATGGCTGAAAAATAGTCGGCTGCATGGATATTGTACATTTTGTCTCTCCATTCATCAACTGATGATTATTTGGTTTGTTTCTTCTATTTGGCTATTATGAATAATGTTGCTATAAATAGTCATGTACAAGTTTTTGTGCAGACATGTATTTTCACTTCTTATAGGTCTACAACTAGTAGTGGGTTTCTGAGTTATATGTTAACTCTGTTTAATACTTTGAGGAACTGCCTGTTTTTCAAAATGATTGCACCGTTTCCTATGCTAACCAGCAAAGTATAAACGGTCCAGCTTTTCCATGTCCTTGCCAATATTTGTTATTATCTGCCTTTTTTGATCATAGCCATCCCAGTAAAGTGAAGTGGTATCTCATTGTGGTTGGGTTTGCATTACTTTGATGATTAACGATAACGAGCATCTTTTCATGTGCTTATTGGCCACTTGTGTATCTTTCTGCCAAAGTGTCAAGTCAGATCCTTTGCCCATTTTTAAGCTAAGGTATTTGTCTTTTAATTGTTGTATTTTAAGAGCTCTTTCTATACTTTGAATATTAGTCCCTTATCACATACGCTATTTACGAATATTTTCTTTTATCCTATAGATTGTCTTCTTTCGTTTTTCCTTTTTGTTCATCCTTTTTGATTTATGAGAGGAGAAAGTTTCATGGAACACCATAATCACCCAGAATTTGCAAAAACTAAAAAATCAATGAACCATTTTGATGATGGCAGATTATTAGTTCATCAGACCAACTACCCCTCCTTATTTTGAGGGCAAACTGAAAAGCTGAGCAAAATGTAAAATGAATTTCTTTGAAGACCATTAAAGGCCAAAGATGAGGGCTTACAGTGAACCATTAGAAAAGGAGAATGACTCAGTCAGGTGAGCCCAGGACTTAGGGATAGCTTTTTTTGTTTTAACTTTTTAAATAATTATATTATTATTTTTTTTGAGAGAGAGAGAGAGAGAGAAAGAGAGAGAGAGAGAGAGAGGACATGTGTAAATGGGAGAGGGGCAGAGGGAAAGAGAATCTTAGGCTCAGCATGAAGCCCAATGCAGGGCTCGATTTCACAACTGTGAGTGAGATCATGACCTGAGCTGAAATCAACAGTTGGACACTTAACCGACTGATCCACCCAGGTGCCCTTAACTTTTTACTTTACATTATTGTTGTAAGCACACTTACTATGAGATCTACTCTCTTAACAAATTTTTATGTATATGAGGCAGTACTAACCTAGGTACATACAGTGTTAGACAGCAGATTTCTAGAACTTACCTTGCTTAACTGAAACTTTATGCATGTTAACTGGCAACTCCCCTTTTCCTCCTACTTCTTGCTGTTCCAACCACCATTCCACTCTTTGATTTTTTGATTTTGACTAGTTTAGATACTTCACAGAAGTGAAATCATGTAGTACTTAATACCTTGTGACTGAATTATTTCACTTAGCATAATTTCCTCCAGATTCATTCACATTAGGACAGATTGCAGATTTTTAAAAAAGCTGAACAAGATTCCATTGTATGTATATACCACGTTTTCTTTATCCATTCATCACTCAATGGACATTTAGGTTGCTTTCATGTCTCGGATTTTGTGAGTAGTGCTGCAATAAACATGGGAGTGCTAATATCTCTTCAAAATTCAGATTTCAATTCTTTTGATAAACTCCCAGAGTGGGATTGCTGGATTATACAGTAGTCTTAATTTCAGTTTTTTTGAGGAACCTCCATACTATTTTCCACAGCAGACACACCATTTTGCATTCCGACCAGAAGTATATGAGGGTTCCAATTTCTGAATCATTTAAAAATTTTTTTGTAATTTATTTTGAGAGAGAGGGGTGGGCAGAGACAGAGGGAGAGAATCCCAGGCAGCCTCCATGCTATCACTGCAGAGCCCAATACAGGGCTCTATCCCACAAACTGTGAGATATGACCTGAGGTGAGATCAAGAGCTGGACATTTAACCAACGGAGCCACCAGGCCCCCCACATCCTCCCCAACACTTGTCTTTTTTTTTTTTTTTTTTTAAATAATAGCCATCCTGAGTAGTGTGAGGTGACAGCTCATTATGGTTTTTAAGTTGCATTTCCCTGATGGTTAGTGACTTGAACTTCTTTGGTTTGGTACCAGCTTAATCCTGGCCTGAAAGAATAAGGTGGAAAGTGTTCCTTCCTCTTTAAGGTTCTGGAAGAGTTTGTGAACTGTTGATATTAATTCTTTAAACACCTGATAGATTTCATTAGTGAAGTAATTTGGACCTGGCCTTTTCTTTGCAGGAAGTTTGGTTATAGGTATAGCTGGAATTTCTATTCTTGAATCAGTTTTAGTAGTTTGTGTGTTTCTAGGAGTTTGTCCATTTCATTGAAGTTATCTAATTTGTTGGCATGTAATATTGATAGCTTCCCCTTATAATCCTTTCTATTTCTGTAAGGTTGCTAGTGCTGTCTTTCCTCTTTTATTCCTGACTTCAGTAACTCAAATCTTCTTATATTTCCTTGGTCATTCTCACTAAAGACCTGTCAATTTTGTTAAACTGTTCATGGAGCCAACTTTTGGTTTCATTGATTTTCTGTATTGTTTTCTATTCTCTTTGTCATTTATTTTCACTCCAATATTTATTATTGCCTTCCTACTGATGGCTTTCAGTATGTTTGCTCTTTTCTCCAGTTTATTAAGGTGGAGAGTTAGGTTTTGAGATCTTTATCTTTAATATAGGCAGTTACAGCTATAAATTTCCCTCTAAACACTTCTTTAGCTGCATCAAGTAAGTTTTGGTATGGCGTATTTTTGTTTTCATTGATACCAAAAGATTTAAAAATTTCTCTGATGATTTTTTTCTTTAACTCACATATTTCCACATATTTGCACATTCCCAAAATTTTCTTCTGTTATGGATCTCTAATTTCATTCCATTGTGGTCAAAGATCATCCTTTGCATAATATTTCAATCTTTCTAAATTCACTGAAAATTGTTTTATGGCCTAATATATGGTCTATCCTGGAGAATGGTCCATATCCACTAGTCAAGAATGTATATTCTGTGGCTGTTATGTGGAGCGTATCGTAGACATCTGTTAAGTCTATTTGTTTTATCTGTTTTTCAATTCTTCTATTTTCTAATTGACCTCTGTTTAGTTGTTCCATCCACTACTAAGAGTGGGATAATTAGGTCTCTAACTATTATTATTTTTGAATTGTGATTCACCTTTTAAAAAAGCATGTAGGAGAGACTGATTTTAAGGGTATAATTTGGGATGCAACCTACCCTGGAATAAATCTTGAGAGTTCTCACTAAGTCAAACAACTGGAACGTAAGGAGACATCTGAGACCTCTACATTTTCCTCCTTCCCTTCTGTACAAGTTCTTTGGTTTTCACTAGCACTAACTGAATCCCGAGGTAAGTTCATCTCATCAGAGCTGGTATAGATGCCTCAGATGTTCCAAAATGAAGCAATATTACTAGTTTAAAAATGGCTACAGAAAGACTTGTGGGGTCAGGCAGAGAAGGACAGATACCATATGTTTGTACTCATATGTGTAACAGGGGAACAGGAGAAACCTAATAGAGGACCATGGGGAGGGGAAGGGGGAAAGAGAGTTGGGGAGAGAGAGGGACGCAAAACCTGAGAGACGATTGAATACTGAAAACGATTTACCCAAGGTGCTTAATAAATGCAGATTCTTGGGCTCTATTCTAGAACTACTTAATTAAAATTTCTCAGGGCAGGGCCCCCAAAACATGTATTTTAATACTTTCACGGCACATCTTACGCACACACACACAAGTCTAAGAATCTGGAGTCTGGTTGGTAAGAGTGAGAAAAATATTCTTCAAAGTGACATTTATCTTTAAGAACACATTTCTGTAGTTCATGGAAATGAATACTTAATATGTTTTCACAGACATACTCTAAAACACGCCATGTTTCGGAATCTATACTACCTGGGCAGATTATTCTGGTGTTGAGCACAGGGAGGTTTTCCTTGCTGGTTGCCACAGCTGGACCAGGGCCAGCGTCAGCTTGGGAACGACTTGCCCGGCCATCTGGAGACCGAGGTGCAGGTGCGGTTTTAACTGTTGGCAAAAAGTCCCAATTATAAAAAAGATAATGGTAAAGCTATAAAGTAAGCAAGTCCTGATAAATTCAGGACATAAAATAGTTTACTGCATATTTAAATCAATGAGCAGAACTGAAAATATTACATTGTGTTTACTTATTCATTTCCCATTGTTTTCACTTTCTTGAGATTTACTGAATGGAGGGATTCTGCCACAGGTCTTGATCTCTCATTTTAATCAGATGGAGATCAGTAGAAAATAGACGCCTACATAATTAAAGTTCAGTAATACTCCTAATTTGAATGTGACCAATGCATAGTATTTTATGTAAGTAATGAATCACAGGAATCAACCCCCAAAACCAAGAGCTCACTGTGTATACGTGGTATGTTAGCTACTTGACCATAAATTATATATATAAAAACAAAGATAAAAATAACTTTTGAAGCCTGATGATTTTTGAAAATGGAACATATGTGTTATATGTATACTACCAATGCAACTTTTTTGTCATACATGTTGAGCAAATGATCAAAATTAATTAATGTAGTTCCTAGAGCTAGTATGTGAAACATGAGTTAACATTATCTTCTATATGTGAAAGGAAAATGGTACGGTTTTTAAAATGAAACCAACATATTTCCTGTACTTCTCAATTAATTATATATTCACAACAATGATTTGCCCAGAACAGTTCTATCATATTCTTGTAAATGCTCAATATATTTAAAAAGTTATGCCAAACCAGAATCATTCTCAGAGTAAACAACAAAAAAAGAGATTTAATTTTGTGTAAACTGGGCAATTTTTAACGGAGAACAAATAGTATCTTTAACTAAATTAGGAGCTATTGGCAGGTGTTTAAAAAAAAACAGTAATCCACAAACTCAATTTAAAAATACTTGAAAATTTAATTATCTTTACTCTCCCTAAGACTAATTACAAACTACCCACATTAATCTTACACTCTCTTCTGTTTCTTCAAAAAGAGTCCAGTTGTACTAAAGAAAAGTAGCAGAACAGCTCACTTATGTCTTTGGGCAGATGTGAGACCTGGGGCTAATTTCTAATAAAAACAATCTTTTGATATCTGTATCTGATAAAAAGCAGACAGCATCCTAGTGACTCAGATTGATGTCACATTGCAGGTAACTAAATTACTGTTTCATGGTTCTTCTTAAATATAACATCTCATTGATCATATTAACATACTGTATTGTACATGTCAGGCATATGAATTATTGCATAATTCAATAATATAATGAATGCTCTTCAAAAATAATGATTATTTAATACAGAAATACTTCTATTGCTACTGACTCCCACTAAATTGGATTACTGGCTAGAAAATAAAATCAAATATTGCAACATTAAAGACTTGTATAAACTCACGTCTATCTCAGTATCAGGATCTATAGCTGCACACCCCTTTGTTTCAGTTTTCTTTGCAGACTACAGTGGAAGTGTCCAGTCCATGAGGATATGGGATGGTAGCTGCTTGGAAAATCAGTTACCATTTTAGAACCAGCTACCATTTTATCAATGAGTGCTGAAAGACCAATCCTCCAATGAGGGCCATTCCTTAATCTTAGGGAAAATTATCAAGCAGCATACTGTAAGGATGCCATTTTCAGCCCTGCTTAAGTCAACTTTGTTAAGGGATAAAAACATACAAGTCAGCTTATTGAATTCTAGATGAAGTAAATTTGAGATGATACAACCAAGCTTCCAAAGATTTTGACAGGATGCAATGACGGATCCAAACTGAACAAATAAAAAGTTCATAGGGATGAACATAAGTTATTATAGTAAGGTTTAAAAAATCCCTTGCACAAAACAGGAGAATAGGTTTATATAGCATTACTATATAATACTTCATGCCAAGAAAAACTCTTGGATAGTCCTTATAACATCAAAATTGCCCAGAATGTGTAGTGTATGGCTATCAGTTTGCTATTATCTAGAGGATTGTGTTCAAAATGGGGCATCATACTAACCAAATGAGTGTGACCAGAAAAACAAAGAAGTTTGAAATCAAATTAACAATTTGGGGGTGCCTCGGTGGCTCAGTCAGTTAAGCATCCAGCTTCGGCTCAGGTCATGATCTCACAGTTCGTGGGTTCAAGCCCCACGTCAGGCTTTGTGTTGACAGCTAGCTCAGAGCCTGGAGCCTGCTTCAGATTCTGTATCTCCCCCTCTCTCTGACCCTCCCCTGCTTACGCTGTCTCTCTCTGTCTTTAAAAAAAATTTTTTTTAATTAAAAAAATTAACAGTTGGTAAAAGAATTAGGAGATAATGTGGAAAAGAAGTATAAGGTGTGAGAAGAGGCTATGATGCCATGAAAGTCATTTTCAAGGTCTGCCACATGGCAGAGTTATCTTGAATACTGTGAGATAATACACATGAAATTGTTTTTAAGTTATCCATAAAGCACCAAACAAATGCCAGCAGTTGTTACTATTAACATTATCACACGTAAAACTTCATTAATTAGTGTGATCATGAGTAGAAATTTAAGAAGACTATCTAAAGCTGAGTATGGAGAAAAACTTTCTAACTGAGAGCTGATGTTAAGAATGTATTGAAAACGAGTAGTGGGGCGTCCGGCTGGCTCAGTTGGTAGAGCTTGGAGCTCTTGATCTTGAGGCCATGAGCTCAAGCCCCACGTTGGGTGTAGAGATTACTTAAAAAATACAATACTAAAAAAAAAAAAAAGTGAGTGGCCATCTGTCAAGAGGGTTATAAAGTATGCCTGTATTGGATTATATGCTGCGACAGGGATCTTTAAGGTTGTGTGCCAAAATAGGAACATATAAAGTCTAAAAGGGCTAAGGTTGTAGAATATCTATGTATTGGTTGTATGCCATATATGTGAGGTCTGATTTCAAAGTTTCTAAGACTTTTACATAAATTAAGGAGAATTCTTTGGAAGTTAATCTAATTAGTAGCAGCAGTGGTGGCGAGAATAGCACTAATAATAGTGATAATGACCGCCAACGCTCCTTCACAGCACTATGTACCAGACGCTATTCTGGGCACTCCACATATATTAACTTCTTTAACCTTCACAATAGGTAGGCACGGCATTATCTGCACTTCACAAATGAGGAGACCATGGAGAAATGAAGCAATCTGTCCAAGTGTGTATGTAATGAAAGTAAAGCAAAAGCTCAATGATCACAAACAGTTCTGATTTAGCAGTGTTGACTTTTCATTAGTGTTATGCAATTACATTCATATTATCTTCTCAGCTTCATTAATACTTTAATTTCTGCTTTGTTTTATTCAGTAAGTTAATAGTTACTCCTTTATACAATCTGAAATATTAGAAATATAAATTCATCTTTGAACTTAAGGCAACTACATATCAACTTCCTGGAAAAAATCATTTTAGATGTCCAGTGATTTTAAAGATAATTTAGCAATAGGAATTAGCAAACCATCCAAGCTGATCAGTGTAGTTCAAGGGACTGCTAAGTTACTGAAATGTCAAATTTCATGCCTGTGGGACCTATAGGTTTCACATAATTTTCAAATGCATCTGTTGGCTAAAAACAGGTTAAAATCTGTTGGTTTAGGTCCTTCCCCTTTTCTTCAGGTAAATGAAGGTCTTTAGCTTTGGTTGGTCCCATAATCCTTAGTTTATTATGATGATCTACAGATTATATGATAAAGATTATATAAGAGTACTTGACAATAGTCTAAATGTTACCTTTATTATTTTACTATTCACAAATATCTAAGCTTTAGCTTTTGAAAAACCTTGTTAAAATTACAATACAAAGTTTATTAAAAACTGATAAGCCTTTTGGAAAGTAAAAGCAGAATTACATTTTATGTAATTCCAAAATAATTATAGTTTTCTTACCAGGTAATGGCTCTTTGGCACTGTCATCTTTAGATTCTTCTTTAGATTCATCTATTTCTGTACTATCATTATCGAATGACTGGTTAACTGGTTCACAAGGGTGAATACTCGGGTCATCCAGAACTTTAAGTAGTAAGGAGAGAAATATGTTTGGACAAGAAAAAATAAAATCCATAAATATTAATATATGCTCAAAAGGAAAATAAAACAAACCAAAAAAAATCCATATTCACAAATTAACATAATTGATAACAAGTTTGGGAGTATTGTCGCTAAGTATTAGAGATTATACAACTACTTAAAATTGTAAAAATTATATTTTTATCAGAAAAAAATTTAAAAAATGAGAATAAAATACAAGTCCAACTATAAGTTATAAGCTACAAAAAGGTTTTTAAATATTAATTTTTATGTTACAGTTAACCTTAGTCCACTATTAAAATTCTATGAGAAGGACATACATTTTGTTAATATAAAAAATTTAGGTACAGGTAGAACTTTTACAAAGTCTTTAAAAAAACATAAACATAAACATTCAGGAAATAAATTTAAGGAAGTATTTTCAAAGTAGCTTATAGATTTGATTTTCTTCAAGAACTCAACAGATTCTAATGAAGTAAAAAGGTATTTAAAATTTTAGAATTATTACTTTATTTTCAATATTTCCAGCGTACTTTATCTCTGAGATGTTACTTTATGTAACATGAATCTGCAGAGCCTTACTACTAAAACAAGAGAGAGGATAAATTTCATTCCAATGGCCCTCTGTTCCATCTTGCCTGAAAATTGTGTATGTGTGTATATAGTCTGACCGGTGTGAAAATTCCATTGTGCTTGCGATAGAGGAATGTTGCTAACTTCTTCAATAGCGAATTTCACTCGTGTGTATGTACCTTTGCCGGCTTCTTCAATGACTTGCCGCACTGCTTTCTTTAAACTGTTTGCCCGCAGCATTATTTCACTTGGCTTGACAGCTTTCTGGGAGGAAGGTTTTGCAGGGTCATCGGTGAGTTGTTCTTTGTTTTCACACAAAGATTCTTCACTGGAAGATTCCACAGTATCTTCTTCTACAATGAGAGAGCTGATGTCTGGGAGATCGGGGACAGCCTGGGAATCTGTGTGCAAAGCTTGAAGCAGTTGTTCGAGCTTTTCATTTAGGACCGAACACTAAGAAAACAAAAATATAGTAATGAATCTCCATTTGGTGGGAATGGAAAATGACAATTTAAGTGAATGGCTTCTGACTTTAGAGGAAAGATAACTATGTTAATATTTACCATTAATTGGCCATCTGTTATAAATTATACTTTAGACAGTCTATGGACTAAGCAATTTATCATTTTAAAAGAGATTACAATTATGTAAATTTTTACATGTACTTCCAGAATATTCCAACTCTACCATCTTTATATAACTATTTTCCCTTAAAAGAAAATCTCTATCATCTTTATATAGTTGTTTTTCCTTAAAAAGAAGAGAACAAACACTTTAAAGCAACACATTACGCAGAAAATTTACATTACATGGAACATTTATGCATCATACAAAATACTGCATAAACTTTTCAAAGTAACCAATGTATGGTACCATTTTGAGCATCATAAATTGCAGGTCTGGCTGAGCCTGGTAAGCTCTCTTTCAAAGCTTTGGTTATAAAAGGAGTGAAGGGGGGGCACCTGGATGGCTCAGTTGGTTAAGCGTCCAACGTCAGCTCAGGTCATGATCTCGCAGTTTGTGGGTTCAAGCCCCACATCGGGTTCTGTGCTGACAACTCAGAGCCTGTAGCCTGTTTCAGATTCTGTGTCTCCCTCTCTCTCTCTGCCCCTCCTCCACTTGTGCTCTGTCTTTCTCTGTCTCAAAAATAAATAAACTATAAAAAACTTTTCTTTTAAATAATAAGAGGGGTGAAGGGTGCCTAAGGGGTTAATGGCTCAAAAAAAAAAAAAGAGCAAAAAAGGAAAATGTACAATGATAAAGAAGTAAAAGAAGATGGAGAAAACAGCTCAGCTCTCAGCCCTTTTTTCTGTCTGCTTCTCTTGAATGTCTATGGGTAAAGAAACATACAGGACCGAGGCTGTTGACGTGACAGCCCAATTTACCTTTTATTGCCACACAAGTTCCAGTTCCTTCCGCCTCCATTTACTGGTCTTTGATATCATGCTAACACAAGGCTAAGGTGGAAATAGTTAAGAGAAAAAGTGTGGCTACAGAGGCCTTTCTGAAGCTCTCCACGTAGTAAAAAAACAAGAAGAAAAGAGGCTGAAAATGTCTAATGTATGTTTATTTTTATTTTCTTTTTGTTTCATTCAATTAAACAACCATCTACAGCATGAATCTGGAGGAGACCATTCCTTTTCAAGCCCAAGAACCCTTTCTAAGAATGCCCTGTCATGAACATGTGAGAACAAAGAGAGTAGTAGCTTTTAAGTTTCTTATTTTGGCCTCAGAAAGCTCATAAAGGGGGGAAAATTCTAGGCAAAGCAAGAAACAGAACACTGAAAGGGGCCAAAGGCCATACTTTCTGGGGAACCCAAGGAACATGCTAGGATGGACGGACCCTGACGACCAGTGTGCCTGGAAACGGAAAGCCATTCCTGTCTGCACTGGAATCCCAGGGGACCCTGCATCTCCCCCCATGTGACCCGACTACTGTGCATTTCTCCTTTGAGATGTCCATCAGTGGAAAAAGGGACTTGAGTTATAAAATTCGTGTTGTTGGTCTTCAAGGATACTGTTCTTAGACTAAGACTAAGACTTAGAGATGGTTTTCAGTAATGCTGTTTTCCTACTGCATAAAATAGACTGTTTTAATCCCTAACATCTGATTCAACAGGAATTTTTCTCTTGATTTAAGATGTTTTGGTAAGAAAGCCACTTTATCAATCTAGCTGTAAAACACCATTCAATGCCAGAATTGTCAGTCAAAGCTTTCATGCTCTGAAGGTGACCTGCTTACTTTATTGGCCACAGCATCGGCTGCAACAGCATTTTCCAACGTTTTTTCGTATGCCTTCTCTACTTTGGCAACAAAGTCCTTTACAGTTTCACACAGTATCCTTTGAGGAAAACAAATGGTGAGATTCAGTAAACCAGTAGGCCGATTTGGTTTGATTTACAAACATATTTGAAAAACAAGCACAATTAGGTAAACTGTCAAAATATAGGGACCATTTGTATAAAAAAACCCATACTTCTATCTGAAGTTTAACACATACTAGATTAAGCTCAAGACATTCTAAGTGCTAAATGAAAATGCACACGAATAAACTTTGCTCTATGTTATTTAACGAACAGTCTTTTCAAGGCTATCAGTCTTTCTCAAGTATCTAAATTAAAATCTTGGGAAGAGCATTTGTAGAGCCCATTAAAAAATTTAATTATGTCCAGCATCTTACATATTTTTCGTAACAGAACTTGCAGCCTTGAAAAAACAAGCATAAATTTGTCACTTAAAGTTGTCACTGTCACTCTAATATTCGTTCCCTGGGTATCTTGAAAGTATATTGCTCCTAAAGGGGAAAGAGATTGTGTAACCAACCTGCCACTTGAATTGAGTTAAATTCTCTGAAATCTATTTTTTTTCCCTTAAGGTGACCACGACAGTCATATGCAAGACTAATTTAGATTTTGTTAGTATCAACAATATATGCTTTACACTTCTTTCTTTTAAATAAATTTGGTTTCTTCACAATAGAAATAGATTAAAAGAAAAAATAATCTGAAATCCCAACACTAACTAAAATCTGTCTTTGAAAAGTCTTTGGGACTGGTGTTGAAACAACCCAACAGAACAGTATGTTACCAGCTTTTTGTAGCCTGGGCTTATAGTGATTCTGAAAACAAAATCAGAACTATTTTAAAACAATAATATTCCTTTATTACAGATATAGTTTAGGAATTTGAAGGAAGAAACAAGCAGGCTCCAGCAATTATTCTTTTCTACTCTACTTACAATTTTCTCTGGTGTGTATTTTAATGATTAAGTTTCCAGATATTTTAGTTGATTATGAAATCAAGCCATTTTCAACAGAGTGTACACACACGTGCACACACATACTCCAAAGCTTCACATTTATTATCTAGGAAATAAATGAATTCCTAACAATTTTACAATTTTTGTTTTCTTTGTTTTTTTTGGCAATCATTTTTAGATTTCACTTGGACAAAAGGTAGTATTTCCTAACCTTCAGCCTTTCTGTTGTCTTTGTAAGTTTACAAGCCTCCTGAGACTCTAGCTTACTATTTATTAGAGATCCATTCATGGGCTTCATCTCAAGTTTTGTCCTCTTGGTTCATGTACAGTACTTTCAGGGAACTTGTTGAAATACTAAAGCAAGGCTGTTGTGAGATTTCTTCCATGATGTTTACTGAGAGTTTCTCTAAGATGTTCCACCTCTAGGAAGAGGAGACGCTGACATGTAACTCTAAAATAGAACTTTTCCTTGCTATTGCAACAAATACTGAGTTGGAGCTCACAACAGTTCACATTTAGCATGCCCGATGATTTCCACTATGATCTCAATCAGATTGTGTTCATGGCATCTATACTTTTTATGACTAATAGCAGTATCTTCATTTGTCAGTTTTTCACTTATTTCTAAGTAGGGGTGAATGACAATAAAACATGCAAACACTATATGAAGAAAAACATGGCAATGGCGCCCAACAGATGTGCATATTGGTGGGCAGGGATCATCTGAAAAATTCATTTTCCGTCTGATATAAAAAAGTTCCAATCAGGAATTGAAGATGATTTTTCAAATATCAATGCATAATATATAAAAAACCATCACCTACTCTGTGCTCTGAAGAAAGATTCTAACAACTACGTGTCTTACCTCATCAATTCAACGGGTGGAGAGTAGTCTAAGTTATCTCTAAGATAGATTCCTAATGAAAAATTCTATGGTTCTATGGCAATAGTTCCAATCTTGATATTTTTTTTATGGCCAAAGATCCCATATTCTAAGAAGTTTTGTCCTCTGAACAACTTGTATTTACTCAATAACTTCGTTTTGTATTTTTATTAATAAGTGACATCTGTAACAGCTAGCTAATGCTTCTGATTCTCTGAAGGTAACTCACGTTACCATCCCAAGTAACAACATTTCAAAATCAAAGAAATGTTGACACTATGTTGGTTAACTCCTAGTAACTCCATTATTTAACCTACATATTAGCTATGCTAATGGAATATAGCTTTTCCATCAGTGTTTTTAGCATTTAAAAAATAGTTAAAACAGCTTAGGCTACTAAAAATTACTATTTTATAAAACAAGTATAAAAATGTACAAGAAGGTCAAAACATTCTGCTTTAATATGATATCATTTAACAAGTAACTAGCATTATCAAAGGAGGGGAATGATTTATGTTATCTAGGTGGTGGTTATAAGAATGTGTGTGTGTGTGTGTGTGTGTGTGTGTGTATTCTTTTCTCTCATCACTAAGTTATATCTTTATGATTTGAGCACTTTATTGTGTATATGCCATGCCTCAATAACAATTTATTTTACCTTATTTTGCTTTACCTTATTTTTATTTTTATTTTATTTTAGAGAGAGAAAGTGAGAGTGAATGAACATACCTGGGGGACATGGGCAGAGAAAGAGAGAGAATTTTAAGCAGGCTCCATGCTCAGCATGGAAGCCGACGTGGGGCTTGATTCCATGACCATGAGATCATGCCCTGATATGATTTGATATGATTTGACCTGATATGATTTGACCATCCAAATCAAGAGTTGGATGCTTAATAGACTGAGCCACCCAGGTGCCCTGTAAAAAAAATTTTTTTTAAGCAGGGAGAACCATTTTAGACTTTACAAGTCTTACAGGGACATATAACCCAAATGCAATACTTGAACCTTGTTTGGATTTTAATTTGAATGAATCAACCGTTTTAAAAATTTGAGGTAATTAGGGCAAAGGCAATATGAATCCAGATGGTCTTAGAGAATCCTTCTCTTAGAGGGATTCTGTGTCTCCCTCTCTCTCTGCCCCTTCCCCACTTGTGCTCTCAATCTCTCTCTTTCTCTCTCTTTCAAAAATAATAAACATTTAAAAAAAAGAAAAAAATGCCAACCAAACAACAGCAGCAAAAACCAAGAGCAGCACCTTGCAGCAGCACGTCTGCTGCCCACCTCTCTGGGCAACCCGTCTGCTTCCCTGCCTTAAGCTGTTAACTCCCTTCCTACTGCTCAGCCCTGTTTCCTATCTCTGGGGGTTAGGGTATCGAATCCAGTCATTACTGCATTTGTACTCTGACACAAGCAAATTTGTTTGTAATGATTTATCTTGTCTTCCCTTGATTTGTTTGGCAAATTAAGTATATAATATACTAAAGTTTGTGTATGTTTCCCCCACCACTTCCCCAGTCACCCCCTTTCTTTACTTCTTCTTCGTCTCCTCTTTCTGTGTAATAGTAATATTTCCTTGCTAAGCCAGAATCTTAAAGCATGCTTTTCTTTGCTTCTCAGTTGAAAATTTCAGTGGGTTTCACCCTTACTCAAGTTGACTTTCCAGTTCTCAGGACATCACTATAGGATGTTTCAAAACAAAATTCTACACTTCAGGCAGGCAACATTTAAGATAATAAAATCAAGTAGCTTTGGCTCCATGTACAGAATCAACTTAACTAAAATCTGATAACTCTGAATTAAAGTATAATTATGGAATTTTAACATGCTGATAAATGTCATTTTGAAAAATCTCTTCAATATTTTCCCTTTCCTGATGTAAACAGTTCCTAAAGAGTCGTGTTTATGGAAATAATAAATTATGGTGAAATGTTTTTCCATATTATGATTATAAATGCTTCTTTAAATAGGAACTTAGATTAATTAAACTCTAAACATGTATCACACCTTTCTGATAAAAATATTTCAAATCAAACATTAAAAAACCCCTCTAAATATATACTTCAGTGCAAATACGACGCTAAAGTGATTTTTAAGAAACCAATGCAAGTTTAGCATATCTAATTCTATAAGCTGCTTCACCAATATTTTGGGAGGAAAATCATAAAAATGTGACATAAATGGTAGGAACAGCTGTCCTTTCATTTTCACCATAAAACTGTTTCATGACTTCAACTCCATCACTTACTTGGCAGATGATATGACCACGGCATGTTCATCAGAATTGAGGATTTTTGTAAGATGAGCTGCAACTGAGTCCTCATAAATTGTCATCTGAAAAAGAAAAAAATTACACTGTATTATTGTTGCTGGCATTTATACAACTCAGTTATTATCGCTTCCAAAATGGGATCATATAAGACACATGGGACAGAGGGCAGCAACTATAATGAAATATATAAAAAGTCATCATACAAAATAGATATATACTTCCCTTCTGTAAAAGGCTTTTAGTTTCTCAAATTCCTTAATCTACAGTTTTAGAAAAATCCCTAAAATCCATTAAAATAGAAATACAATGTCGAATGGCTGAACACAGAAAGAACTCCTCCACTCAGCACAAAAAACCCAGACAACCCAATGAGAAATGGGCAAAAGATTAGAAATTTAAAGAGAAAGATAAAAAAAAAAAAAAAGGGTCCACAAACAGATTAGCCTCAGCAACCATCAGGCAAACACAAACTAAACCCAAAATGTGGATCCACTGTATCTGCCAGAAGAGCTAAAATGAGACAATAGCAGCAAAAATGCCTGGAAAAAGTCCCATCGCTGCTGGTGGAAGAGCAGGAGTTGATACAAACACTCTAGAAAACTGCTGGGTGCTATCAAAGCCAAATATATGCATATACATAGCATCTGGCAGTTCAATTTCTCTACATGTATACAGCCCCAAAGAAATGTGACGTATGTTCACCAATAGACATGTGATAGAAAACGCTCATAGCAGCATTCACTCACTAGTGGGATGGATGACACATGGCAGTGTATTTGTGCAATGGAATATCGTGAGGCAATGAGAATGCGAGATTCACAACTGTGCCCTAACACGGATGAGTCTCACAGACATGATGTTGAATAAAAGGATTCAGAAAAGGACTGCTTACAAAATGATTCATTTTATAAAGTGCAGAATGGAAAAAAATAATCTATGCCGTTAGAAGCCATAAGAGTGGGTCCTACAGTGGGGGAGGGGGTGAATAGAAGAGAGCCTGAGGGGGCCCCAGGGTGCTTGTAAGGCTGCCGTGGGATCCACATGTTGATTACGTGGGTTTGTTTAGCTTGTGGAAACTTACCAACTGTACATTTATGACCAGTGCACTTTTCTGTATGCACAAGTCAATAAAAAGTTTTTTAGAAGCTGAGTGCTCTGTCTACAACCATGTAAATAAATCTCTCTCTCAAATAAGGAAGTAATCAAAATGCTCAGGGAGTCCTATATCCCTTTTTCTGTTTGACTCAAAATGCAACATTCTGTTGAAAGAACACATCTTCCTAATATGCAAACATGTGCACAATATTTAAACAGCCTCTATTCAGAGCCTTCCATCAAATGTTTGCCTCAAATATGTACAACGTCCTACAGCTCAAAAATTTTCGGTGCAAACCACCTGCTCTGCTCCTTCCAGCTGGTCTCCTGTGCGCTTCTGCCCTACTCAGATATCCTTTTACTGCTTCTTACCCGTTGGCACCAGTTCATTCAGACTTAAAAGCAGATTTGGTTACCAACCCCCCTCCTCAAAGCCTTCCTGACTAGAGTCTTTCCAAAGAGATCTCATTCTGGATTTCCGTCCAGTTCCACGAGCAGCTAATCAGTCTGCCACTCTTTTAAATTTCTGTCTTACTTTCTTCATAGGCAGACCACGTATAGAAAACAATTCTCACGTTAAAGAAAGGATGGGAGGGGAGGAATCTCAAAGCCTCACGCAATGCTGTGTTCACTTGCAAATCCACATTATTCATCTTCTAGGCTAAACAGGCATTTAATATTGGTAAGTGAATGAAAAAATAAAGTTATAACATCTTAGCATGCTGTTACCAACCATCTAGGAAACAAAGAATTGAGGGGAGAGGAGCTTCCTAAAAGAGTAAATTTAAAAAATAAACTAATAGGAAGGATTTCATTTCCAGAGATTTGAAGCCATTCTTTCCTGTTGTCAAGATGGAGTGCAGCAGCTCACACCCTCTTTTTGATGACCTTAGCATTAATGAATGAGCATCTACTGACTCACTAGATAGGTGTGATTGGGGTATGATACAAAAGAGACTAAAAATATGACTCTTACATCAGGAAGCTTTGAATGTAACTGGAAGGCAATAGGAATCTGGCTTCCGAGAAATAGACAAGGTCAGAAGGCTTTGATGCCAAGATGTCCCTAGTTCCAAAAGTGTGTGGTATTTAGACAAAAAATTAACAATAAGAATTTTTTATTAACTGTCCACTTTGTGTCAGTGATGACACCAGATGACAATATAATGGTGAATGAATAACACATTGCCTCACTGTGACAGTACAACAGCACCACGATAATGGCAGTTGATCATGGAAGGGGGCTATGGAATCCCAGGAAGGAGATATACTGGAACTTGGGGGATGAGTGGTGGCTGCTTGGAGCAAGTGATACCTGAGGTGACGACAGCAGTGAACTAAGCATGGTGTCACTGAAGGGATACATATTCATTCGCAAAGGGATATGGGAGAAAAGGATATGATGGCATGGGGATTTCACACTAAATATAAACAATGTGTTTTCTAACAGTGAGTATTAATAGAATCATTGTTACTGGAGAACATTGTGGAATCACTACTTTTGCAATGTTTAAAAAGTACAACAGCAAACAGAATTACTTAATTATGGCCATAAGGAATTCATCAACAAAACTGTCACAATTCTTTAAACTCTGCAATTCTATGGTGCCAGCGGAATGCTACGTTAATAAGATAATTAGGAAGTTCAACGACATTTGTGTCCTTTTAAGGAAAATTGAAAAAAATAGTTAATTTCACAATCACGCATAAAGGAATTTAAAATGAATAAAAAAAATATAAGCTGGGAAATTAGGCTGAGCCTAAGAAGGAAGGTTCAGCTTGCTGTTACTATAGTTTTAAAGGCAAAAAAGGTCACATGGTGATGAGTCAGAGTGATGCAGAGAACACTCACTTAACTTGTAATCTGAAGGCATGCTATTCCTTTGTTATGAAATATTTAATTTATTTATTTATAATGTGTTTTCCTTTTTTTAATTTTTTAATTTATTTTTGAGAGACAGAGACAGTGTGAGCAGGGGAGGGGCAGAGAGAGAGGCAGATACAGAATCCGAATCAGGTTTCAGGCTCTGAGCTAGCTGTCAGCACAGAGCCCAATGCGGGGCTCGAACCCACAAACCATGAGATCATACCCTGAGCCTAAGATGGACGCTTAACCGACTGAGCCACCCAGGCACCCCTGTTATGAAATATTTTAATAGGAAACCAAAATATATTGTTTCATTCAAAACCTTTGTATACTAAAAAAGAGATTTCTTCCACATAGTTAAAACCGTATCTTGTATTTAATGACTATATACATGCAATAAAAGTAAATTGTTTACTTTTACTTTATATGCTAGGAAGTAGGCACCCCTTAAGTAAGTAGAGCAAAAGAATTCCCTCTTTTGTCTCTTTGGGGAGAAAATATCATTTACAAAAGTACTATTAAGAAAAAAGACTAGCTCCTATAAACACATGTATTATAGTTGTAGTTGGATAAAATAATACTATAAATAAAAATTCTTCTGGAAATAAAATAGTAAATATATTCATTCTTAATAATAATTATCTTTGGGTGTTAGGACTATAAGTAAGATTATTTTTTCACATATTTTTGTGTTTTCTGTATTTTTCGAGGCAGACTTTGCTTTTATATCAGAAAAAGGAGTTATATAATTAGCTTGTTTAAGGCAGAGCACCATGTGTCCGGTTATCATTCCTTTCCTTAGATTTGACAAGAACATAATTTTCTTAATGACAAAACAAAGATTTCAACCGTAAAATAAACAGATGAATTTTCCGAGAGGAGAAAATAAGTTATTATAGACCAAATGGTCTTGTCTCAGCGTAATCCTTTGAAAAGGGGAATCTGTTTTAATTCTCTAGTGCTTTGAGGTTTAATCAAAATGCTGAATCTTTAAGAACATCTAAAAACTGCAGTTAATGTAGCAGGAATGGAAAAAAGTGTGCTGTCTTTCTTCCTTTGTTTTATCTTGATCAACAGGCTTAAACTGGAAACCTACAATGGGGAACACCCAACAGAGCGGGTGTAGGAAGAGAGAAATTATATCTCTGGGCACAAGAATTGGTGTGTTTGGAAATTGCTTAAGGGAGGTGAGCTAATACCTGATAGACAGGTGATCGTGGCCAAAACAGAAGTTGAGTAAAAGCTAACAGGAGCCTGTCATCAGCTGGCCTGCCCTGGAGCCCTGTGGGTAAAAGGATGCAGGCAGGTGGACGCTCAGGGGGAGCTCTCAGGGGTGAGGAAGGGGAGCTCGCATGCCTGGCACTTTGCACACATTTGTTCCTGCATTTTACTCTTCCTGACATTACAACCTTGTTCCACAGATAAAGTTACAGAGGCTCATAATGAGTGATGTGGCTAAGTTCACATTTCCTGTGTGGGTCATCAGAGAAGGACTTTAACCTAGATCGTAAGAATTCATTCTTCTTTTTATTTTTTTAATTATGTTTTTTATTTATTTTTGAGAGACAGAGAGAGACAGTGCGAGCAGGGGAGGGTCAGAGAGAGAAGGAGACACAGAATCTGAAGCAGGCTCTAGGCTCTGAGCTAGCCGCCAGCACAGAGCCCGATGCGGGGCTTGAACCCACGAACCGTGAGATCATGACCTGAGCCGAAGCCGGACGCTTAACTGACTAAGTCACCCAGGTGCCCCAAGAATTCATTCTTCTGAGAGAGAAGGCTAGAAGTAGTCAATGAACTCATACCCACAGTAATAAAAAATCAAACTAAGCAAACATGCTACCATATCTTATAAAGTTTTCTTACTTGTTCAAGATATTTACCCCTATTTCCAAATGGTAAAAAGGCAAAGGGTTAAAGTCTTACATAAAATTCTTCAGATGCTTCTGGAGGTTCTGGAAGGAGAGAAGTCTTTGGTGGCAATTTGAGTTCGTAGGTCATTATACTCCACCTTAAGAGAGAAAGATCTTTGGTCTAAAATTCCTTTAAAATTTAATAAACTGGCTTTGTTCTCACCTCATATGTACACATATGCACATGTATGCACGAACCATGGTTTATTGTATCTAAAACAACCAAATACTGGGAAGGAGATAAAATTTTTGGTAATCTCATATAATGCTGAATTCATACTTTATGATTTCCATATCTTACTAATTCTCTGACTAGTGACTTCCAAACATGATGAAGAAATGCACATATATAGTAAAACTTCCCTTCTTCACTAGTGTAATGAATTCTGACTTTTCTATTCTTGGGATACAGTGAGAGTGGTATTTAAATTTGCAGCAAAAAGCCATTTAAAATAAATGTCCATCAACTGATGAATGGATCAAGAAGATGTGGTTTATCTATACAATGGAATACTACATGACAATGAGAAAGAATGAAATCTGGTCATTTGTAACAAAGTGGATGGACCTAAAGGGAGTCAGGCTAAGCGAAATAAGTCAGGCGGAGAAGGACAGATACCATATGTTTGCACTCATAAGTGTAACAGGAGAAACTTAACAGAGGACCATGGAGGATGGGAAGGGGAAAAAATAGTTGGGGAGAGGGAGGGAGGTAAACGATGAGGGACTCTTGAATACTGAGAACAAACTGAAGGCTGATCGGGGAGGGGGAGTGAGAAAGGGGGGGGATGGGCATGGAGGAGGACACTTGTCAGGATGAGTACTGAGTGTTATATGGAAACCAACTTGACAATAAACAATAAAAGAAAAATAAAAGAAAAACAAACAAACAAACACCAAAAATAAAAAATACCTTGTATACTTTGGTAAGCACAGAACTGGGAAATCAGCTCCAGGGTCTTTTAAAGACTGGAGACAGAAGCCACTTTAGGCACCTGAACAACCGGGGCACCCCTCTCCCGAATAGTCTGGGGTAACTGTAACCGCAGACAAATGCTCTACTGCCCAGCTCTCATTTGAAATATTCTGTCAGCAAAAGAATCACTATTACAACATTACCTTAGGACAGGCAAGGTTACAATTAATTAGGTTACAGCTCATTTTAGAGTAATTACATTTTAGATTGGTGGCTCCCTGATGAGATTTAGTTATTTTTGGGAACAGTTCCACAGATGGCTAATCCTATCAAAGTTGTTTTGATTCATGCAGCTTAAGTTCATAATGATATTTGGACATTTGCCTTCTACTTATGGTTGGGGGGTTGAGGGGGTTGGGTACTACTTATTGAGTCCTGTTTCTCCTAATCCCTGATCCTAAACACCTCCTCTAGAGTACTGAGGGTACACACACTGTGATTTCTTTTTTATATGTGGGGCATTTAGAGAAAAGAAGTTGAGATGTGGTCAAGGATACCATAAACACAGTGTGATAGCTCCTTGATATGAAGAGGTCTTCCTAATATTTCTTGGTCCCTGGGAAAGAATGGTCCTTTTTAGTATTTAGTTCTTTATTGGTTCAATTCACTCTTAACATGCATAATTAAGAAGAGATGTTCTGGGGCGCCTGGGTGGCTCAGTCGGTTAGGCCTCCGGCTTCGGCTCAGGTCAGATCTCACGTTCGTGGGTTCAAGCCCCACATTGGGCTCTGGGCTGACAGCTAGCTCAGAGCCTGGAGCCTGCTTCCGGTTCTGTGTCTTCTTCTCTCTCTGACCCTCCCCCTCTCATGCTCTGTCTATCTCTGTATCAAAAATAAATAAAACATTAAAAAAAAAAGAAGAGATATTCTAACAAACCTAAACTTTATATGTCTTCCTTAGCTTTAATGAAGCCACAAGACAGACAGAGTCTATTATATGACCTATTATAGTCCCCAAAAGCTCCCAAACAAAATGAACTATTTAAGCTTTCTGACCTGAAGAAGGATGAAAAGTATTGCTGTATCAGCATAGTCTTCTGTTTTTAAAATAGTGGGTTCATCAGACTAGTTTTCTCAGTTTTTGTTATAATTCATTCATTCACTCAAAAAACACATTTATTGTCTAGTCTATGCTGGGCTCTGTTCTAGACCTCAGGCATGAAAAGAGTAGGGAAGAACCAGGAAGTCTCTGTCCTCATGAGGCTTACAGTTCGTAAAATTTAAACTGCCAAAAGCGACTTAGTGGGCCATCGTCAGCCTAGTTTTAGAAGAAAATTCTCTTTTACCTGTCTAGCATTTTGGTACTGGCTCGTTCCAGCTTCTCGAGTATCTGAGGAAGTTGGGTGTCATCGTCGTAGGAGCCTCCCCAGCCTAGAACCCGGGCAAGGTCATTTCCTGTACCCAAAGGCAATACTCCCAGCTGACACTGAAAGAGAGCACAGCAGGGAGACCTCAGACAAGCTGGTGACAGGAGCTCCGGCATTTCCGCACCTCTTTGCCGCAGGTTAGGAGATGCGCATGCGAATGAGTACATGTTAATGTCATTAATGAGTAAGGAAAGATTTAGTACTTGCCTGTTTATTCAAATTGAGCTTATCAATTTCTGACAGTACCCAACCTACACTTCCATCTCCTCCACAAACAAGAATTCGGAAGTTGTCAAACTTCTGGAATAATCTTAAACTGAAAGTACAAAGGATTTTATTTTAATATATATAAGTAAAAATCATTTCCCCTCCAATTCTTTGTTATTCTGTATTTGTTGGTATTCATGTTCAGATCAAATATAGGAACTTTAACTTACATATTAATTATACTATAAAAATTCAAGTGTAATTCTTAACTCAAGAAAACTTCTTAATCGTAAAGAGGAAAGGGGATTATAAGCAGAAATGGAGATAAAATTAGTTGAAAAAGGGAGATGGAAATGAGAAAACAAAGAAGCAGAACCCAGGAAAGAGAATGAAAGGTAAGGGATACAACATGGCAAAAGTAGTGATATTTTTTTTCTTCCCATTATAAGGATATGTTATTTCCTTATGAATAGCATACTACAAACCCAGGGTGGTGAGTCTAGGGCACTGATACTATTGATGCGCAAGGCAGTTTCCAAGGCACCCAGCAAACCTTGCCACGGTATCACTTTTCGGACACCCATTTGCTTTTCCTCCTCCTCATCCCCTAGACTTGGATCAGTCTTTTTACTTTTATATTCCTTTCCCTTCATCTCAACTTTTGACACATCCCACCTCCTGAATGTACCTCTGTATACCTCAAGTATTGTGGGAAATCTAAAAAATAGAGAGACAATCTCAAGAAGTTTCACAAAGGGACTTCCTTGGAATTATAAAGGATAGGAGAGAAAAGTAAATGTTAAGAATATAAGTTATTGGAACTGTGAAGGATTATTAAAGACATGTGCTAGAAAGGAAGGCAGAGCTAACCAGCAACGGAAAAGACACAAGTGAGGGGAGAAGCCAGATAAGCAAATGCCAGGACCCAGGGAAGGGGTTGGGGACAGATGAAAAAGGTGAGGGCCTGAGACTTGGCAAGAAGGCAATGGAAACAAGGAGAAAGACTCTGAAAAGCAAAAGTGAAAAGAGGCACAAAGATTGAGGCAAGAGACAGAAAAGACAGGAAAAGGTAAGGGCCTTTTCTGGGAACCCAAAATCAGGGAAACTAGTATTATTTGATCCATATAGTCTAAAACATTTTCCAAATACATTTTGGGATTTTTAGCACATAAGGAAGTTATATAAATATCAAAAAGGTGAAGTTAAAACTTAGAGTTTTACAAAGGGAGGAGTGGGAAGATGTCTAGATGAATCGACAATCTTCGTGAACTCAAAAATCAAACATTTCATGCTTGGTGCTACATTTCATGCTAATGAGATTTATCAATAATCAATTACCCTAAGTGAGGACCTCCGTTCATTAAATCAAACACCTGAGCCGGATTTAGCAACTGTTTAAATCGACGAAGAAACTTTACTCCCTGATTATCTCCACTCTTAGAATTGACAAAAACCAACAGAGGACTGACACAGAATGAAAACGTCGCCCTACAGAAACCTGTTAAAAAAAAAAAAAAAAAGAAAAGAAAAGACAGTACAGGATCAATATGTACAGCAGTCTCTATTAAACCATTGACAAAACTTCAGAGAAAAGAACATAAATTCATAAAGAAACTTATTTATTACTTGAACAATAAATTACAATTTAGTTCCAGAAATGGAGACAGTTTATTATTTACTCAATAAGACTACAGAGCTTATCTTTTATAACATGCTCTATACAGAAAAATCCTAGCACAGATGGTAGAAGTATTAATCATAGATATTTGATATATACCACCTACCTTAACGACACTCAATGATAAGAAACCGATCACAGGCTATAAATTCACATTTGTCAAAGAATTCATGTCCATATTCAGCATCATAAGATATTTTAACTTCTCCTTCATGAGGCTTTCGAAAACACTTTGAAATTTATCATAAATAATAGAAACTTAATATGTCAGGGCTTGGAGGAAAGGCTGTTAACAGTACAGATTAAAAAAAATCACACCTCTGCAGCCAATATTCTTGTATTTATAATATCTATTGGCATAATTTATGAAAAAAGTTTGAAAGCCACAGGCACTTTATCAACGCAAAACATTAATAATGTTATATGGTAAAGGCCTTTTGTAATATGGTTTGCTTAGAAGGACAACAAGGTTCTTCAGCACTTACGACCAAGTTGTAAGATTCTGGAAAAAGTGATGGAATTTACAGGAATACAAATTCCTCCAGAGAAATTATAGGAAAACAGATTTCAATAAGTGCTATGCTGAAAGGTAATTTTAAAATTATGGAGGGGGGGAAAAACACATAGTAATTAACCTTTTTGAATTGCATTTTGTTACAGAATAATGATCTTATTTTATTTGCTGAAATGTAAAACAATGTGAAATGTAAAAAGTCTTATATGTAGTAATTTCACCAGTGTATTAAGTATGTTAAATTTTAATTTTAAAATGTTCTCATAAAAGTTAAATGTACTGGGGCACCTGGGAGGCTCTGTTGATTGGTGTCCGACTTTGATTTCAGCTCAGGTCATGATCTTATAGTTAAAGCCTTGTGAAGGGCTCCAGGCTGACAGTGTGTAGCCTGCTTGGAATTCTCTCTCTCTCCCTCTGCCCCTCCCCCACTGACACAAGCTTGCTCTTTCTCTTTCTCTCTCTCTCCTGAAATAAATAATAAACTTAAAAAAATTTAAAGGTACTGTTCAGCAATTTGAATAAATTATCATATAAAAGCTGACCAAAATAACCAATTACAGATCAATTTATTCTAGGAAAGTAAATGTACACATCACATTTAATACGAAGAATACACATATTTACACAAGGATACATACCATCAGAATCAGTGCTGTTCAGTGCAATTGGAGGTATAACAGACACTTTACATTGTCCAAGGGGACACACAGGATGGTATAAATCTTTGCAGGCAGTGTGTACCTAATAACAAACAAATAAACCTTTAAGAATCATAAAAACACATCAATGTTTTATTATGGAACTATGGAACTAATAATTAAAGATCAACTATACCACAAAATATTCAGTACCTCATAAATTACTTTCATGATATGATATTTATAATTCTAAGGAATGGGCTAATTATTTTAGAGGTGGAAATTTGATTTGGTCTGTGTAGCCTACTTTCATGATGGCCTCAGGCAAGTAGTATATATCAAGAAATGCCTGGTGAGGGATGCCTGGCTGGCTCAGTCAGTACAGCATGTGCCTCATGCTATCGGGGTTGTAAGTTCAAGCCCCACACTAGGTGTAGATATTACCTAAATAATAAAAATAGGGGTGCCTGGGTGGCTCAGTTGGTTAAGCGGCTGACTTTGGCTCAGGTCATGATCTCATGGTTCGTGGGTTCAAGCCCTGCATCAGACTCTGTGCTGACAGCTAGCTCAGAGCCTGGAGCCTGCTTCAGATTCTGTGTCTCCCTCTCTCTCTGCCCCTCCCCCACTCACACTCTGTTTCTCTCTGTCTCAATAATAAATAAGAACATTAAAATTTTTTTAAATAATAAAAATAAATAAAAATTAAAAAACAGAAATGCCTGGTAAAGGCAAGGAGAGAGGAAGAGAAGGGAACAGAGTGCAGAGGACAGGAGAGAGGAAGGAAGCAACCTACCTGGTACCTATCACTATCATCGTTCATAAAAAACATTGATGGGCTCTACCCTGTAATATTCTTACAGAATTTCATGAAAATACATAAAATTTGTAATGTGTCTACTCTTTCTGCAGTGGTCCTATAATTTTTCACTCACGCTTTTTCTTAAAATAACATTTTCTTTTTAAAAATTTTTTAACATTTATTTTTGAGAGACAGAGAGAAACAGATGATGAGCAGGGGAGGCACAGAGAGAGAGGGAGACACAGAATTGGAAGCAGGCTCCAGGTTCAGAGCTGTTAGCACAGAGCCCGATGTGGGGCTCAAACCCACGAACCGTGAGATCATGACCTGAGCTGACGTTGGATGCTCAACTGACTGAGCCACCTGGGTGTCCCTGAAATAACATTTTCATGTTATTATAAGTACATCTGTGCCTATTTTCTCAGCTAGACTCTGTAAACGAAAGGACAAGGTCCTATAATTTTACACTTTTCCTGGAAAGTGATAAATATCATAGACACTCAGTAAACGAGTAAGCTCTGTAAAAACAAAAAGTTTCAAGGTCAGTCAAGATTCTATTGTGAACAAGAGCAGGGCTAACATATTAAATAGAACCCAGGGAATTTAAAATACTTTAGGTACTTACCCAGAGAGCCTCGAAATGTTTTAAGCAGTAAAAGCACACACTTCATAAAGCAGTTACTTAATATGGCTTTATTTTACTAGTCATTTTAGAAAACTGGCATATTAATTAAACACGCATTTATTAAAACTTTTGAGAAAATAACTGAAGTTAAATAGTGATTCTTATTCTGCTGATGACCTAAATGTGGATCTTGGATCATCAAAAGAGAGTGCTAGTGGAGGAAAGGGGCAGAGGAAGAGAAAGAGAGTCCCAAGCAGGCTCCATGCTCAACATGGAGCCCTATGCAGGGCTTGATCCCACCACCCTGGGGTCATGACTGGAGCTGATACCAAGAGTCAGTCGCTCAACCACCTAAGCCACTCAGGCGCCTCTTTTCACTCTTTTTACAGAAACGGTAAAACTGTGTCCAATGACTGGACAATAACTGAAAAAATTAGCAGTTGACTCAGTAGAGTTGTGGAAGACCATAGTTGTGGAAGACCATAGTAAAGACTATGGTCTTACATTGTTTTGTTATAAACTACATGACTGTTTTACAAATTTGATATTCCGTGGGATACGTTATTTTTTTTTTTAATTTTAACCTTTATTTATTTTTGAGAGACAGAGACAGAGCACGAACAGGAGAGGGGCAGAGAGGGAGGCACAGAATCCAAAGCAGGTTCTAGGCCCTGAGATGTCAGCACAGAGCCCGATGTGGGGCTTGAACTCATGAACTGTGAGATCATGACTTGAGCCAAAGTCAGATGCTCAACCTGACTGAGCCACCCGGATACGTTATTTTAAAGGCAATATGTAAAGAGGTATATAGGAAGTTCATGTACAGGAAGTACAAGACTGAGAAGGATGTAACAAGGTGATGGTGGTCCAGAAACCTGCATGTCTCGTGGACATGGTGCAGGGCAGGAATGACTTCAAGATGAGGGGATATCTAAATCTGCCAGAAAAAAAAAAAAGGGAGAAGACATTCTAGAATACCCCCTTCTATATCCTATAATAATCCTTCTGTTCATGAAAAATTTTAAAGGTAGGGGTAAGTAGGGTGAGCAAGTAAAATATCTAATGAACTCCTACTGTTAAAATTAGCAAAGTTTAAAAATGACTGAACAAATACACGTCATTACCTACATTACCTACATTGTAGGTAAAGATCACTTCATAAAACCTTTCTAAAATAATTCATCACATGCACAATCTTCTTTCTTTCCAAAAAGTTAGAAACTGCTGAAGTTCTAGAAGTAAAGAAATAGATATATAGACTAATGAAAATAGCAGTAGAAGCATACATCAGTGGTTGCAGCCTGAAAAAGAAATCTTAGGTGGATTGAAGTTTTAAATTTTAAAATCTTATTTATGAGAGCACTTTACTTATTTATTTATAACATTATCTCAAAGACCTTTGGAAAGCACTCTTTTATGTTATTTAAAAATTTTTTTCTTTAACATTTATTCATTTTTGAGAGAGAGAGTGAGCAGAGGAAGGAGACACAGAATCCAAAGCAGGTTCCAGGTTCTGAGCTGTCAGCACAGAGCCTGATGTAGGGCTTGAACCCTCAGACCACAAGATCATGACCTGAGATGAAGTTGGATGCTCAACTGACTGAGCCACCCAGGAGCCGGGAGCACTCTTTTATTTTATTTATTTTTTAAATATTTTATTGTCAAATTGATTTCCATATAACACCCAGTGCTCTTCCCCACAAGTGCCCTCCTCCATCACCACCACCTCTTTTCCCTTCAACCCTCAGTTCATTTTCAGCATTCAATAGTCTCTCAAGTTTTGCTTCCCTCTCTCTCCCCAACTCTCTTTCCCTCTTCCCCTCCCCCTGGTCCTCCATTAGGTTTCTTCTGTTTTCCTGTTAGACCTATGAGTGCAAACATATGGTTTCTGTCCTTCTCTGCCTGGCTTATTTCGCTTAGCATGACACCCTCAAGGTCCATCCACTTTCCTACAAATGGCCATATGTCATTCTTTCTCATTGCCATGTAGTACTCCGTTGTGTATATATACCACATCTTCTTGATCCACTCATCAGGTGATGGACATTTAGGCTCTTTCTATGTTTTGGCTATTGTTGACATTGCTGCTATGAACATTGGGGTACATGGGGAATACTCTTTTAAAATAAGGAACGTGCCTGGCTGGCTTAGTTGGGAAAGCATGTGACTCATGATCTCGGGGTTCTGAGTCCAAGCCCCATGTTGGGTGTAGAGATTACTTAAAAATAAAAATTTTTATAAATAAATAAAATAAGGAATGCCATAAGAAGGCTTTAGGTGTTACAGTTCCACCAAAACTGCAAAGAGCCATGTCCAATACAGTTTATATATTACACGGGATAAAAGAAATTCGAAGTAACACCTATGGCTAATAAAAGGGGCAACTGATGAAGAATAACAAAAGCATGAGGATAGAGACAATCATGTTTGATTTAAAACTAAAAAGAAAACAGGGGAGCCTGGGTGTCTCGTTGGTTAAGCATCTGACTTCAGTTCAGGTCATGATCTAATGGTTCATGGGAGCCTGCGTTGGATTCTGTGTCTCCCTCTCTCTCTGCCCCTCCCCTGCTCACACACTCTCTCTCCCTCTCAAAAATAAATAAATATTAAAACATTTTTAAAAAATAAAATGTAAAGGAAACAGATTACCTATCAGGTTTGACGAGAAAGCTACAGGACTTACCTTCTTTAGTGGCCTATGGAATAAATCTCCCTCATTATGAAATCAACACATCACCTTCACATCTTTTTCATTTGGTGATCTACCTCATACTTATTAAAAGAAATGAGCTTTCCATATTTTGGGTGTGGGGAGTGATTCCAACACTCAAAACAAGACCCAAAAAAATCAGCCCAATGCAAGGCAACCACTGCCCTAGTCGGACAGCATCGCCCAGTGCTAAGCTGAACACCACAGCGGTTGCCCCTCACCCTGCACGCCACCCTCCGAGTGGCCTGAGTTCACCCTGCGGTGCCTGCTCTGCCTGCCCTCACGGAATCTGGAGCCCAGCGCTCACACAGTGCGGCCTGGGCAGGGCCGTTCCTTGCTGCTGACTCCGTGTCCTGTTGTGTGTACTTCTCACTGCTTCCTCACACATGCAAGAAAACTTTATAATATGTAAATACATATTTGTCTACATATAATTATCTTTATAATATATAAGTAAATATTTATTCAACACAATGGTGGGAAAGAGGTCTTGACGAGGGACATATCTAACAACAGTGCTGCAAAAAGGATATTTAAAAAGTAACCAGACTGGGAGGAATATACTTTGAAAACGATGAATGTTACAGTGGCTATGTGTGCTACCAGGCTCTGTTATGCCATACATTCTTTGCCCGTAAGTCACATAGATTAAAATAAGTTATGAAAAGAAACAATTAAAAAGGACGCTCACCATTGTCTTACACCAAAGGCATTTCCAATCTTGTAGGCGCAGGACACTCCCGCATGTTTTGTCACAGACAGCACATTTGGCACTCACGGGCAAGTTACCCTCGAGCCATTGGTGAGGCATAGCAACCTGTGCAGCAGGAATGAAAGCAGCCATATTAAAGACTGGAGGACATAATTCTTACCCCAGGGAAGACCTACAATTACTTCTTACTCTGTGGAATCAATATATCACTCATGGCATCCATTCATTTCGTCCACTTTATTGACATCTATTATGTCCAGAGCACTATAAGGATACAAAAATAATCAAGACTAAAGCCCTGACCTTCAGGATGTGTAGTCTAGCTAGGAGCACTGAATGTAAAGGCATTAGCATGACCTGATTACAAGGTGCTATCAGAGAATCGAATGCAAGGTGCAATGGAAACAAGGTTTTGAAGGTGGGGGCGGTCACTGTTGAAAGGAGGCCCCAACGTCTGAGGAGTGAACATCTGAATAACACTTGAGCTAAGCCTGAAAGTATATCTTACTTGTCAGGTCAGGGTCTACACCACCAGCCCAGCATAGCAACCATTTCTAAGCCCTATTCACATCTCCCTCAAAACTGAAGAGCTGAAGGAAACTATGAAGGATCTAACTGGAAACAGAGACTCATAATTAACCAAAACCTTCCATTTCATTCTGCTCATAAATACTCCTACTTAACTCTGTCATTCTTCACAGGGCAGACAATAAAGAGAGGAGGTACTTGGGAGAGACCAGAGACAGAACTGAGCTTACTCCGTCTTCGTCCTCTATGATGTCCTTCCCGATGGAGGCCAGAGTCGTCCATTTGCAATTATTTGTTGCCCTCACTGCACATCTTTTGTGAGCCTTGAATTTACACACTAAAAAAAAAAAAAAAACACAGCCAACCATTTCCAAATGAATATGTACTTCTGGAATAATGACTGAAGGAAATCACAGCATGAACTTAAAAAGGAGGGGATAGAAGAAAAACAATAATTTAGAAAGTTTAAATTACTCTTCAACAATAGTAAAGGTATTCTGAAAATACCTCTTCAGAAGGTATTCATATATGTATGACACATGTGGCTATGTATTTATAAAGCTTTTATCAATCTATAGATTGCTAGAGAGATTCCACTGGCTCATAAATGAAACATAAAGGAAATAAATACAAAAGAATTAGTTCTTTAGGAGAAAGGAGACAACAATATCACACACACACACACACACACAGAACTAAACAAAATTTAGTAATACAAAGGTGCTGGTAACATCCTATTTTTTTTAATGTGGACAAATGAAACATAAATGTGTTTCATTTGGGAAAAATCCTACATTGCCGCACTCCTCTGATAATTATATTTTTCTGTACATATAATATATTTAAAATGGAAGACTTGAAAATATCAGTAAGATAAAGAACAGGATAATTCAGAGGAGTTTTAAATTGCAAGGATGTCAGGGCGCCTGGGTGGCTCAGTTGGTTAAGCGGCCGATTTCGGCTCAGGTCATGATCTCATGGTTCGTGGGTTCGAGCCCCACATCGGGCTCTGTGCTGACAGCTCAGATCCTGAAGCCTGCGTCAGATTCTGTGTCTCCCTCTCTCTCTGACCCTCCCCCACTAATGCTCTGTTTCTGTCTCAATAATAAATAAAAAAAATTAAAAATAAGTAAATAAATAAATTGCAAATATGTGAAGAAAATACCCAGTCATCATGGGAAATAGGTTAAGGGTCACAAAGATGGCACTGACTTTTAAGAGTATTATTGTTATACTACGTCATAATGTAGAAGAAAGTAATCATGAAGAGATACACTGCATGCATCACTAATTCTGCTCAGCAAATATCAAAAAGGAGCCTATAAAAGAGACATGAGAGACACTGAAACCTAAAAGACATTGATCAAAGAAATTGAAGACAAAAATAAAATGGGAAAAATATTCCATGCTCATGGACTGGAAGAATTAATAATGAAAAAATGTCCATAGAACCCAAAGCAATATATAGATTCAATGCAATTCCTGTCAAAATTCCATTAGCATTTTTCAAATAACATAAAAATTCTAAAATTTTTATGGAACCACAAAAGACTCCAAATAGCCAAAGCAACCTTGAGAAAGAACAAAGTGGAAGGCATTATAATGCCTGACTTAAACTATATTACAAAGCTATATTAATCAAAGTAGTATGGTATTGGCATAAAAACAGACACACGGATCAATGGAACAGAGTAGAGAGCCCAGAAATAAATCCACACATATACTCCCAGTTAATTTATGACAAGAGACCAAGAACATACAATGGAAAAAGAACAGTATCTTTGATAAATGTTGCTGGGAAAACTGACAGCCATATGCAAAAGAATGAAACTGGACCACACCGTACATAAAAGTTAACTCCAAATGGACTAAAGACTTGAATGTAAGACCTGAAACCATAAAACTCTTAGAGAAAACTCCTGAACTTTAGTTCCTTGACATCAAGTCTTGGCGATGATTTTTTTGGGTCCAACACCAAAAGCAGAGGCAACAAAGCAAAAATAAACAAGCAGGATTACATTAAACTAAAAAGTTTCTACACAGCAAAGGAAGCCATCCACAATATGAAAAGGCAACATACTGAATGGGTAAAAATATTTGCAAATCATATATCCAATAAGGGGTTAACATTAATGTACATTAATATACAAAGAACCCATACATGTCAACAGCAAAAACCAGGCAGTCCACTTAAAAAAGGGGAAATGGATCTAATACACATTTTTGTAAATAAAACATACCGATAGCCAACAGAGAAATGAAAAGATACTCAGTATCACTAGTCATCACAGAAATGCAAATGCAAAACCACAATGAGATATCACCTCACACCTGTTAGGATGGCTCTTATCAAAAAGACAAGAAATGACAAGCGTTGGCAAGAATTTGAACAAAAGGGTACCCCTGTGTACTGTTGGTGGGGATGCAAATTGGTATACCACTATGGAGAACAGTATGGAGGTTCCTCAAGCAATAAAAATAGAACTATCATATGGTCCAGCAATCCTACTTCTGGGTATTTATCTGAAGAAAATGAAATCAATAACTTGAAAAGACATCTGCACCCCCATGTTCATTACAGCATTATTTATAATAGGCAAGATAGAGAAACAATCTAAGTGTCCATCAGTAAATAAATGGACACAGAAAATGTGACATCTATATCTGTATCCACACAATGGACTCTTATTCAACCATATAAATAAATGAAATCTTGCCTTTTGAGACAACATGGATGGACCTAGAGGATTTTATGCTAAGTTGAAAGAAGTCAAAGAGAGAAAGGCAAGATACCTTATGATCTGACTGTTAGGTGGACTGTAAAAACAACAACAACAAACCCACCTCATAGAAACAGAGAACAAACACACCAGTGGTTACCAGAGGTGGGGCATGGAATTGGGCCAAATGGGTGAAGGGAGTCAAAAGTGCAAACAAATAAGTGAGTCATGGGGATGTAATGTACAGTATAGTTAATATAACGTATTGAATATCTGAAAGTTGCAATGAGAGTAAATCTTAAAAGTTGTCATGATAAGGAAAAAAAATCTGTAACTACGGATGGTGACGATGTTCCATCAGCAGTCATTTTACAATATATACAAATATCCAGTAAAAAAAAAAAAAAAACAAGACAGAGAGAAATAAGAGGAAACAATCAGGAAAGAAGCAGCTCATATATGAAAACCAAGTAAATCACAGATTATTTGAGAAGTTAATCTTTACTTATGAAAATCTCTACTTGAGTACTACTAAACTTATTTATCCTTTTCAAGATACAAATTATCCAAGCATTGCTTGATACTGATGTTACACCTGTTTCTGACTTGTAGATACATTTTTTTTATTGTACTGTTTTATTCTAAAGAATATAATTAAAAGTTCGAGATCACTTTAGTGGAAATACTAAGGTAACTGCTGCTAAATGCTACATGTAAGGGGGCTTCTTTTCACAAAATTTTTGAATCTCTGACTGTAAACTGTTAACAAATTTGAAATGATGGGTTGTATTGTCACTGGTTGGAGACAGTCCTAATATAATGGAGCATGTAAATGAGAGGGCCGGTTTCAAAATGCTTCCGAAGTCATGGATAGCCAATATGTAAAAGGTTACCAAGGCTGACCTGGGTTTTCCTTGAGAAATATTAGTCTACATTAGTTTCATTTATCTGCTCTTTCATGTACACTTAAAAATGCCTTCCTGGAAATCATACAGTTTTTGTTCTGACTTTGTGACTCGAGACTTACATAGAATAAACTAATTTTTAAATGGAATCTCACTACCAATAAATAGCAGCATAAAGAAACAGCACTATGAGAAATATAAGCTTAGTTTGAAAAACAGTTTTAGCATGAGATGCTCCCTTTTGCTCTTGCGTCCTATTTTAATTTTTTTTAATGTTTTATTTATTTTTGATACAGAGAGAGACAGAGCATGAGAGGGGGAGGGGCAGAGAGAGAAGGAGACACAGAACCAGAAGCAGGCTCCAGGCTCTGAGCTAGCTGTCAGCACAGAGCCTGACCCGGG
>NC_043703.1:51214567-51272013 GCF_006229205.1 Suricata suricatta | reverse complement strand
ATATATACCACATCTTCTTGATCCATTCGTCAGGTGATGGACATGTAGGCTCCTTCCATGTTTTGGCTATTGTTGACATTGCTGCTATGAACATTGGGGTACATGTGCTCCTATGCAACAGCATTTCTGTCTCTCTTGGGTAATATTTTAAAATTGAGGCTAATTAGTATCTCTAGGTCTTTTCATCTGTTATGGTATTTCTTAAAAATGCGGTCCTAGTTTTAGTTTTATTTGCAACATAATCCCCAGGCTGGCTTTTTAAGTACAAACAAGTATTTGATATTAATAGTCAATAATTATTTTTTACAAAGAAGGAAGTAAAAGAGAGTAACAGGGAATAATTTCGTGGCTTTGTGAAAATTTTGCCATTAAAAACTCAAACAGCTCATTAAAAATAAAACCACACTTGTAATAATAAAGTGCCTCATGCAAAGAGTCTTGAAAATCGCAAAGTTCCTTAATACAGCATATAATTATAATATGCTCTCAAAAATAATTCAAAAAATTTTTTGTATAAAAAATAAATAAAATAATGAAATAGAAGTAACAATCAGAAATTCTGTCAGAGCATATACCGTCCTCACTGAAAGTTTTCTTCTCCGTAATCCATCAGAACAGAAAAAGAACTCTAGAAAACCAGCATGCTATACAAAGTCTAGAGACGTTTTATGAAGAGTATGGATAGTTCCTCAGGAGTGAAACGCTACATTTTGATTTCTACTTCCTTCCCTATGATTTGTATCATCTTTCCCTCAGCAAAAATATTTCCCGAGTTAGTCTGTGTGTGCTGAGCTCACTTTAAGCGACAGTAAAACTTAAACACTAGGCTCCCACTGGGGTGTTCCCAGCTCCTGCTTCCAGCCAAGGGAGAGTTTTTCCTGCGGTGGTGGCTCTCTGTTCGCTGCACAGAAGTAGGCATGGCAGCGTGTCTCCGCAGGGGTCAGGGCCCAGGGAGAGAACGCAGGTGCTACAGTACCTTCGCAGGACAGGCCGTGGGAGGTGACTCCGGAAAGACTCTCTCTGCACACGTTACAGAAAGTGGGTCGGGCATGGGAGCAAGCGTACCAGTTATGCATCCCTGAGAAATGTTCCACGTTAAACTGGGCCACCTAGAAACGAGAGGTTACAACAGATTTGCCAAACAAGAGAACGAGATGACAGAGAGTTAACATTTGGAATGCGTGGAGTTATGATTAAAATTTCAGTTCCGTAAGTTTTAAAACAAGAACACTTTCCTTTAAGTAAAAAAAAAAAAAAAAAAAACCAACACATCAATATCATATTTAAGCAAGTTACTTAATGAGTGTAACATACATTTCTTTGCAGAATATAGCTTTAGTTCTTCAGGTAACATTAATTCTGAATGCTAATAAGGTGCTGGAAGAGATTCTACTTTACCTCGTAAGGCTCTCTGGTCTGTACAGACTTCAGTGAGCTCATCCAGTCCTCCATCTCCTTCCTGTTCTCAGCGCACAGCATCAGTCTTCGGAATGGAGTGATTATCTGAAAGGGGTAATTCAATCTAATGATTGTTAACAACCAAAAAGACAGATTACTGCAAAACTTAGCAATTGCACAAGGAAACTGTATTTCTAATCTCAGAGTCCTTATTTCAACTTGATGAAGAAAGTAAGTGTCTGTAACATAAATAAGTTTATTTCTCTGAGTATGATACAATAGGGTCTAGGAAGAAAACTTAGTTCTAAGGAGGAATTAATTTCTTGTCTTTAATCTCATTCCTATTTACTTAGACTTTTTTTTATAGTCCATTACCAAAGGCTATGAACCCAAATAAACAACGTATTCTTATTTCATGAAATGCGTCTTGAACAGTGATTTTAAATATACTTCAAAACAATTCATAGTAAGCTTAAAATTAGTACATAGTTTTTGGTATGAAAATTTAAAAAAATGAAACCAAAGGAATGCAATATTGAATGATTCACAATAGGTTTCTGATAATATCAAGAATATTCTGTTATTAAATCATGTTGGATTTACAGAGCATTTCCACTGTCTATTTTAATATGACTTATATGAAGAATTTTTCTTCATTGTATCGAACTCTCCTATACTACTTTTTAGTGAGAACCAGGGAAGGAAGAAGTAACATAAAAACCCTTTGGTTGGCTTTAAGAGAAGAAAATAATTGTGACTCTTACCTTCTTTCATGCCACCAAAGAAGACAAACTATTATATTAAGAGTCTTACGGCAAAATGAAATGAAGACTTTGTGCTGTTATAGCATCAAAAGTACTCCAAAGTGAGATTCTGAAATGGCTTGAAATGAGTCCCTATTTCTACGTGAATACAGTATTGTTTGTACTCTTGAGGTTGGTAAGTCCTAAGCATTCACTGCAAAGAGGGGACCACTTATTTACTTGTGAAAGAAGAACAAAATTTATACATACACCTAGAAACTATTTCCAAATAACAAGTTATATATTTATATAGCAAATAAATTGTCTTAGAAACCATTTGAACAAGTGATAATCTACATACTTCATTCTAGAACAGATTTCTGAAGTCATGAAAAAGCAATAATCATCTAAAAATAAAAGAAACAATTCTACAAAGGAGTAAACCAGCAAGCCTTAAATCGCTACTATTCATCATAGGAAATAAGTCCACTATTCAAAATATAGAGACCAGCCCAATCTTAGCTACTCACCGCTCATTGCTTCCTTTCTTTGGTCTTTAGTTTAGACTGCACAATCCTTCCTTAAACCAAGAGGCCCCTTCATACATCTGACAGGCTCTCACACTTAAATACAGTCAGCCAGACGTCACATGGAGGAGAAGCATCAACCCGTCAGCTTTGGGTATTTGTTAATTGCATATGAAACTGAACAGAACCTCACTTCTGCATTTTCTTCTGCTTTCCACTACCCTCTTTGGATAAAGCTTTTTAGCAGTTGGTCACTTCTCTTCCTGAATAAATAAATAGTTAATGAAAGAGCACTGCCTCCCTCATTACTTAGGAGCTAAATGGATGCTTTATTGCTTCAAAATGTTTTTCTAGGACAGCTCATCCAATGCAGCAGAAGAGATACCATTATATCATAATACTATCCTGGATCTGATGATTGGCACAGCACTCCAGAAATCTGCCACGCACGCTGGACTGACTGAGTATATCTGATACTTAACCTGACTATTAACTGCTGGCATTTCTTTTTATTTACTTATTTATTTACTATACTGTATGATGAACTCTAATGATTCTCTCTCTTTTATTATGATCTTGTAGGGAGACAAGTATTATTCATATAAATAAGCTAGGCTTGTTATTTTATTCTTTGATTTTGTCTTTTGTTTGTTTTGTTGTTGTTGTTGCTGAATTCGAAGGAAAGCAGGATATTTGGCGGTTTTAACTATCTTTAATGCCTTTATATTCATCACAAGTCATCATGAAGTCAACAAAAGTGGGAGAAAGAGAATAGGGAAACAGCTTCTAATTTTTCTTAGAGCTTTTGGAACTACATACATGGCTCAATTTTAAAACATTTCAGCACACTTATATGTAAATCACACTTGTATCCCAATGAAGTAAAATGTACACTTTCGCAAATTTCCCCTTTTGAGAAAAATTTGTTTAAAAGTGGTCAATAGTAAGGAAGTAAAGATTCTTGGGCACATTCTTGGGGCACCTGGATGGCAGTCAGTTAAGCGTCTGACTTTGGCTCAGGAGATGATCTCACAGTTTATGAGTTCGAGCCCTATATTAGGCTGTCTGCTGCTCGCAGAGCCTGCTTTGGATCCTCCGTCTCTCTCTTTCTCTGCCCCTTCCCTGCTTATATGTGCATGCTCGTGCTCTCTCAAAAATAAACATTAAAACAAAAAGACCATAACACATTCCTAAAATAAAAGTTAAGATTTTAAGGGCCAAAAAGGACCCATAAACAATTTTGAGTTATAGGCCTTATGACTAAGGGTGATAAAGAAATCCACTGATTATAGTTACATTATAAGAACTATGTGTGATATCTGTCCTTCTCCACCTGACTTATTTCACTTAGCACCCTCTGTTTGCACTCATAGGTCTAACAGGAGAACAGGGGAAACCTAATGGAGGACCATGAGGAGGGGAAGGGGGAAAAAGAGTTGGGGAGAGAGAGGGACGCAAAACCTGAGAGACTGTTGAATACTGAAAATGAACTGAGGGTTGAAGGGAGAGAGGAAGGGGGAAAGGAGGTGGTGATGGAGGAGGGCCCTTGTGGGGAAGAGCACTGGGTGTTATATGGAAACCAATTTGACAATAAACTATTGGGAAGAAAAAGTATGTATGAAAAAGAAAATCCTTTGTAAATCAGGACACAGAGATGTCTGGTTTTGTGGCTATAGTATCAAAAATACTTCCTCCAGGGCACCTGGGTGGCTCAGTTGGTTGAGTGTCCATCGGCTTTGGCTCAGGTCATGATCTCACAGTTCATGGGTTTGAACCCCACGTTGCGCTCTGTGCTGACAGCTAGCTCAGAGCCTGGAGCCTGCTTCAGATTCTGTATCTCCCTCTCTCTCTCTGACCCTTCCCTGCTCGCGCTATCTCTCTCTGTCTCTCAAAAATAAATAAAAACATTTTAAAAATATAAAAAAAATGCTTCCTCCAGCAGCCTGGAGTAGTCTGGGCCTAACTGAAGACAAGGTTGGCTTACCAAGCAAACCTGTAGTCTCCCAGATTGATCCGGTCTCCTCTGGGGTAATCCCTCACCAGCCCACCAAAGTTCTAGGTTCCCTCTCCACCTTTCATCCGGATTCTTCCTCATCCTTCACCTTTGTGGGAAAGAATGGGGGCACCCGAATTGTTAGCTGACAGGCTTTGGTTGTATCCTAACTGAACCCCATTACACTACAGTGTAATACACCACCAAATCTTTACTAGGAAAATATGTGGGAAGCAGCAAACTCTGAAAATTATTCGGTTCTCACTCTAAAAGTATATTGAACTCTGTGTTTTTATTATGAAGGGTAAGTAATGTGGGGACATAGAAAGATAGAGGTATGGGGAGGGGGCTATGCCCAGGGAGGGCTCTCTGAGCCTGACAGGGGGGGACACAGGCCAGGAAGTCTAGAGGACTAGAGCCCAGCACCCAGAACCCAGGGGCATAAACCATAAGGGCTTGGCCTTAACAACCCAGAAAGGAGACAAGGAGGTGAACCAGAAACCAGGTTCGCTTGTCTGAAAAAGTACTGTATGAAATGAACACAAAGGAGAGCCATCTATGTCAGTTAGTTTCTTAAATCCTACCTCAAATAATACAGACACTCTCCATTAACAGAGGGATGACTCCATTTGGAGAGTAACTGGCCTTCAGTACTGTTAATCTAACAGTACTATCAGTGAACAATATATAAGAATCAAAAGTTTCTTAGTCTGGTAAAGCTTATAAATACATAGAAGAGACAATCTGAGATTAAATATATGAAATTCTATAGAAGAGGAACATTATAGTTAAGGCTTTAAACACATAAACATACATGGGGAAAAAACCCACAAATAACTGTATCGGTCATCTTTCAGGGAGGGAATTACAGATAATCATAATTGTATTTTTTTGTTTGTCTATGGTTTCTAAAGTAAATATGTAGTACTTTTGTAACAAAAATGCTATTTAATTTTTTTTTTACTAACAGAAGGATGGGAATTCAGTATTTGAAACTTTGCCTTGTTCTGAAGCACTTCATTTTTTAAAATTTCTTAATTTTTTAATGAGAACGGGTGGGGGAGGGGCAGAGAGAGAGGGAGAGACAGAATCCGAAGCAGGCTCCAGGTTCTGAGCTGTCAGCACAGAGTCCGACATGGGGCTTGATTCCACGAACTGAGATCACAACGGGAGCCAAAGCTGGACTGAGCCAACCAGGCGTCCCCTGAAGCTGCACGGTCGAGTCACCTGGGAGATTTTTACAAATCCCAATGTCTAGGCCACGCTCCATATCAATGTCCAGGGCACACTCCATACCATTTAACTCAATATCTGAGGCTGGGACCCAGCCACCTGCTTTATTTTTATTAACTTCCAGATAATTGTAAAGTGCAAGTATGTTTGAGAACCAGTGTCTTAAAGATATTTTACTGTCCCTCATGACATAGTTAGAACTTAAAAAAATGATATTAGTTTCTGTAGCCAAGTGAATTACAGGGAATTGCTAACGTGCAAATTCCCTATTGGAAACCATTAACGTAACAGCAGAGTGATTCAGTGCCTGAACTCTGGAGTCAGGCCCGTTTAGAATGAAGACCAACAGCATCCTTTCTTACTTCTGTGGCTGGTGAACAATGTTTCTTCCACTCTGAGCCACAGTCTCGCACCTGGATAAGGCATTAACTCCCAGCTCTACAGAGCGTATTGTGGGATGAGTGAGACCGTCTGAGGAAAGCATTCAGCGCAGTGTCTGTTAGGAAACCAAAGCTCAGGGCACACTAGCATCACAGTTTCTGCCCTGACAGAAATTATGTGTACATTTACAGACTTCTTCTATATTTATATATATCTTTTATAAGTGTGGTCCACAGTCCAAGATAACACGAACTGCAGGCATTTTGCTAACAAAATAGTTGCTGACTAGCAAACCACCTAAACGGGAAAGATGATAACCAGCGGTTCCTTAGAAGATACCACGAAAATATCAACAAATCAGATTAACAAAAAATTGTCCTCCTCTCCCTTAACTGCACTGGGTCTCAGCCTACCCACAGCAGGAATATAAAATGGCAGAAGGCTTGGCAAAGCGGAGGGCATCAGATCCCTGTGCAATACTGAGAGAGGTCAGCGTGCCCTCTCTAGTAGATGTCATGTGTAAGCCATCCAGATCGAGAGTTTCTTCTAACTTAGATTTTTGATTCTATAAGAAAGGGCACTTTAAAACTTCTGTGATAATTTTTTTAAAGCTTACTTGTCAGTTTTTTGAAAAATTTTTATGTTTAGTTATTTTTGAGAGAAAGAGACACAGAGCATTAGCAGAGGAAGGGCAGAGAGAGAGCGGGAGACACAGAATCTGAAGCAGGCTCCAGGCTCCGAGCTGTCACCACAGAGCCCAATGTGGGGCTAGAACTCACGAACCTTGAGATCATCATCTGGGCCGAAGTTAGATGCTTGACCAACTGAGCCCCTCAGGTGCCCCAAACTTCTGTGGTAATTTTAAATGTCCAACAAACTTTTTCCACTAGGAAATTCTTATTTCTAATCTAAAGTTCTTTACAACAATCTGATCCTATCTGTCCTATCAAAATACTTTTAAAAAACTATATACATTTCCTTTTACTTTTTGTTTTTTAGTACCAGCTTTACTGAGATAGAATTCACAATGCCATACAATTCATCTGCTTAAATGGCGCAGTTCAATGGTTTTCATTGTATTTACAGCACTGTACAACCATCACCATAATATATTTTAGAATGTTTTCACAGCCCCAAAAAGGAATCCTATTAACAGTAACTCCCCATTTTCCTCCGAATCTGGCCCCACCTCCAGCCTAGGCAACAACAAATCTACTTTGTCTCTAGTTACGGAATGAATAAATCATGGGAATAAAAGGCACAGCATAAGGAATATCTTCAATGACATTGTTAAGAGCATTTGTATGGTCACAGGTGGTAGCTACATTCGCCAAATCACTCCATTGTGCCCCTGAAACTAATGTAACATTGTGTGTCAACTACACCCAGATAAAAAAAAATTTTTAATGTCAATTAATTTATTTAATTAAAATTAATTTTTAATTAAAAAATAAAACTAGGTCTGATAAAATTGATGCCATGTTTGATAACAACTACATCATTAATCTGTTTAGATAAAATCAGTTTCTTAGCCCAAATTCATCCGTAAAGTTAACCTGCTATCCCAACTTGAAATTCAAAACCAGGATCGCTTTCTAGAAATGTACCTGCTAAAATAAAAAAGGGAAACTTGAAATAAACAGGGAATAAGAAAATAGATTGACAGCATTGCAACATGGGTGAGCCTTGAGAACATTATGCCAAATGAAAGGAGTCAGTTACAAGAGACCACATATTGTGTGATTCCATTTATATGAAATGCAGTACTTATTTTTTTATCCTTTGTGATTAATCCTGAACTGCCTGACTGAAATAAAAATTCATATGCAGGGAGAAGTCTTTCTTGGATAGCAGAACTAACAGAAAGTCTAATTGTACTCATAATTTTTTATTGCCTGGATTTTTATAACTTAAGGGATAGAATTTGACTTTTGTTAAAGCCAAATTAGGTAGAATTATGTCTTTTTAAAGCTAAGTTTTCTATGCCTGAATTTGTCAACTGCTGGGTCTTAACATACCTGCCTTTTCCATCTTCCTGCAAATATACACCCAACTCTTAAATGATATATGTTGCTTTTTCCATTCTTCTTAAAGGAAATGAAATAATTCACTTCAACAATTTAAGTGCACCAGAATGGAATGTAGTCTTTCATGCTAAGTGCCTATCATGAGGTCAGAGATACTTACTCCCCTATGTCAAACAGTGACCCGAGGAGTGCTGCATCCTAGAGCACAGGTCCTCAGCCACATGTGTGTGCCTGAATGGAGCTAAGAATTTTCCTGAAACATAAAAAACTTATCTACTCATGCTCCAAACCAGACTTGGTAAATCAAAATCTCATTTTGGAAGGAGGCATGGATAATTTCAGATGTAATCAGTAGTTTGGCAGTTATACAGGTGATTCTGATGCGCACCTTTGTTTATGCGCCATGAAGGGCAGTAGAAGCACCCAACCTGTCCAACTACAGATCTGGTCTAAGTAATGCAAAGAAAGTGCTCTCAATCTTTATGGCTCCTTATCTCCCTTTTCAGCACCCTTCTGCTCCCAAATTTCCAGTGTTCTCATCTGTACCTAGTAGTATTCCTCTGTGTGGGAGCAAGCTGAAATAGCCTACCGTCTACAGCACCCCATGTGATATAACAGAGGTCAACATTTGGTGACCTCTGATGTTTCTGTTTGGTCAATCTGTTTGAACCCTGAAGTGCTGAGTTATGAAACAACAACAAGTTAAAATCCATCATTTTAGACCAGTACTTTGCTTACCACAGTACAGGCAGCTTAGACCTATTTTCTACAGATGGCCACTTCATACACTTAAATTACCAAGTGGCCCTGGAGGCATTTGAGTTTGCAAGTCCTGCATACATAGACTGACTCCTGTTTCTTCTGGGGTCAATACTTCCCTCTTTCATCATCCAGTTGCCTCAAGTCCTCTCTATTTTTTAAAGATGACAACTGCTGACCTAAAAGTAAATTTTTCTGAGACGCTAATAGATGATAAAAGTTCAAAGAGTATTTTCTCCCAGTGGTGCCTGAATTTTAATGGGAGACTGAGAAAAGTCCAGCCACAACAAATGCACATCTGGCAGAGAAAGAGCCTGGGCATTTTCAGCAGATAGTATAATTCAAGTCTGCAAAATAACAGAATTTTATATTAGGAAGAGACATTATTATACTGCTGCAATGCCATAAATATTCATTGTATAGTTGTAAACACTGTGGAATCTGCATTACGTGCTCATGAAGAGGGTACTTCCATAAAATCTTGGAGCACTAATTTAACGATATGTCAAATGATGTAAAATAACGTAAAGATGTAATGGGTTAACGGTAAGACTGAGGTTGACAGGTAATTCACATACACTCAAGAACTAATTATTAACCTATCGCTGGAATTATAAGGAGATCCTGCTATGCAGGTAGTGCATTATGCCAACAGGATCCTAAACCATACGGCTTGGAAGCTGAACTAAGGTCTTCCAACTCCCTTTCAGAATGCTCTACAAATTTTTTCAGATGTCTTTCTAGAACTATGTTTAAATTTATACACAAACACACATATGCAGCCTTTACTGAAAGTTAAAGAGGATCTTTGAAAGTCAGTCTACTCTTCTGGTTTTGGCTGACTGGTCATCTTTCCAATGGATGAGTCATTCTAGCTGAAGAACAACTTACTGATCTTGGTGGACATTCCTGGAATGTAGACTAGGAAGTATCAAACATCTGCATGGGCTCTCAAAATAAAGAGGGAGGTATTAGTCATGAACACAGGCAAGTCTGCCCCCAATGCTGCTAATTTTTCTAAGGAGAAATTATATATCATCTGTATATATAACATTCACTTCAAAAATGAAACTATAAATCAAGTAATTACCTAAACTTTGGTATAAATCATTGAGAATTCTGTAGCATAATATAAAACTTGCAACAAAATTCTACAAAAAACTGTAAGTATTGACAGAATAGATTTTGATGGAAGTTTTTTTGGTAAATATGTAAAACTATTATTCTGCGAAATGTAGTAAGTATAGAAAGGAAAAAGACTTCTGGACAAGAGCAGAACATCTTTGCCAAGAAGATGTTGGTTTTATCTACAGGAATACTTGACTACAAACTTAAGGCAAAAAGGAATTAAGTATGGAATTAACTTTGCTACAATATAGTGAAGAGAAAAAAACAAATGTAGAAGCTAAAGAAGTCGTCTACCATTAGCTAATATACTTCTCATATGAGGAGTTAACAAAACAGTAACAACACAGTTATAACAAGTAAAATAAAATCAAAATCCAAAGAAAAGATTATTCCTTCACTATAAAATACTAAATTGAGAAATTATGGGCAATCTTCCTCCTTCACAGCTTTTGCATATCTAGGCTTTGTTTGAGAAGAACAAGGGAAAAGAAGCAGAGTTAAAATCTAGCAACGCCTACTGAAGAATGAGAGTTCAAGTAGAATGATGTGCAAGATTTGCTTTAAAATGCTCCAGATAAACTAGGGAAAAGAGAATAGATGAAGCAATGTGGCAGCTTCTAGATGGTAGCAGGAGCAGGGTAATGGGAATGTAAGGCTTCACAGTTACCCTGAGTTTGTGTATATTTGAAGTATTTCACAATTTAAAAAACTATACCCAAACACTGGGGAACCCCAAGCGAAACGCTTCAAGGAACTAAGGTGAGGGACCTGGGTGTCTTAGTCTTCTTTTAGGTATATAGACTCTATTCAATCCTTGGCTCTGTACTCAGTTTGCAGACCATACCTGCCAGGACTCAAGTTTCTGACCTTTTACTGCCCTCTCCTGTATCAAACTCAAATTAGATGAATGACATGGTCTCCTTAATCAAATGACCTAAAATATCCACAGACGTTAAAGAGGTAAGTCTTCTGATCACTGAGTGAGATGGGATGGCATGGACTGAGCTAGAGAGCTATGCAAATCTTACTTCCATAATTTCTTTTTTTTTTTTAGTTTATTTATTTATTTTGAGAGACAGAGAGAGACAGACAGACAGACAGAAAGAGAGAGAGACAGAGACAGAGACAGAGAGAGAAAATGAGCAGGGGAGGGGCAGAGATTGAGAGAGAGAGGGAGACAGAGAATCCCAAGTAGGTTCTGTACTATTAGTGCAGAGCCTGACTTGGGGCTAGATCTCCCTAACTGTGAGACCATGACCTAAGCTGAAATCAAGAACTGGATGCTTAATAAACTGAGCCACCTAGATACCCCAACTTCCAGAATTCTTTAAAAAAACTTTTAATGTTTATTTATTTTAGAGAGAGCACCAGCAGGGGAGGGGCACAGAGAGATGGAGACACAAAATACAAAGCAGACTCCAGGTTCTGAGCTGTCAGCACAGAGCTAGACACGGGCCTTGAACCCACAAATTGTGAGCTCGTGACTGAGCTGAAGAAGGACGTTCAACTGACTGAGCCACCCAGGCGCCCCATCAACTTCCACAATACTTGACCTTGATGACTCTGCTTAAGATTAGGTCAGCAGGTCACAAAACTTACTGCTTGACTAAGAATAATAGCTTTATAACAAAGTCATTGTCCATGTTAATCTGATTTTCCTCTATAACCTAATATTGTTTTTTTTTTACTGCCTGAGCGTATTACATATAAATAAAACATAAATTCTGATGTGTGTCCATGAAAAAGGGAACCACAGATTTCAATGCTATCAAGTAACAATCTTCTCATTAGATACCCAGGATTTCCACTGGATCTCACATCCTAAAAAGTAAATTCTTCCTTTATTTCAATGTAAAACTCCAAAATACTCTAAAATTAAAATTTTATTGAAAGTATTTAATAAAACATTAATACAATAAAACAGAGGCATGTAAACTGGCAGAATCCAGGTTTCAAATAAGTAAATGAAGTCAACATTGTCTAATTTGTATCATGTTAGACACAGAAAGTGTTAAAGAAAGCCATCTTTTGGGGACTATCTAGTCTTTAAGGTTTTGTTTGAGAGTAAAGGAGCTACTTGTGACTTCCCAGAAGCCTCTGGTTCACCAGAGAACCAAAGGACACGTGAACCCGCAGAAGACAAAGATGGCCCTGTGCAGGCTGTGCCCCTGGCCCCGCTCTCTCTGGAGAACGGCCATGGCAAAGGCCCCAGGGGGTCTTTCAAGAAAGACTTTCCATGATGCTTACTGGGTGGGGTATTCTATTATACCATTTATACAGGTAAATTACATGTATAATAATAAACCACTGTTTCTTTGAAGACTTTGATAAAGAAAGTTTGGATTAAAAAAAAAGTTTGGATTCAAGTCAGTATTAACAGTTTCTTAGAATTCAAACAAACTGAAGTTATTAATGTATGATCAATCCCTATTGTATTAGTTTCCTATTCCTGCTGAACAAAGTATTCTCTTAACAGTTGTAGGGGTCAGAAGTTTGAAATCAATGTGACCAAAGGGCTGCATTTCTCCTGGAGGCCATAGGGAAGAACCTTGCTTTTTCCTCTTCTAGAGGCTACCTGAATGCATTGGCTCGTGGCCCCTGCCTTGCACCAAGCCAACCTCACATCTTCCCTAATTCCTCCTGCCTCCATTTTACAAGGGCGGCTGTGATTGCACTGGGCCCACTGATAATCCAGGATAATCTCATGTCAGGATCCTTAACATGATCAAAACCACAAGGTCTTCTGTGCCATGTAAAGTGACACTCATAGGTTATAGACATTTGGATATAAATATCTTTGTGGTCCATTCTTCAACCTACCACACCCATAAAATAACTATAATACAAAATTACAGCTTTTGATATTGTAACAGTGGACTGATAAATCAGTGAGACTACAATCTATTTTCCTATTATATTCTTCATTTCAGTTACTATCCATGAATGCAAATTCCATTTCTTCAAAGGAATTAATAGTTAAGTTCTTGAAAAATAGGAAGCTTAGGGGGCTCTTATCTTGATAAATAAGCAGAATGATTACTTTTGCAGCATCTGACAGTTTCAGAGGGCTTTGCTGTCAACATGACCACATATATTATCTCATTCATCTTTCATATGAAAGGTCCATGTAGGATTTGAAAATGAATTCTGTTTGCCTCCCTGGACATCTGCTAGCAAGGAAAGAATAACAAAGAGTTTATTGACATTACTCTAAATGAATAGGCAGAAAAGGTTTCACATGCTGCTCACTTTTCCTTCTCTTAAAAATAATCAGGGCAACTGTACAGTTATAGCTCAATCTAATACACACTTGTACATTCTTTAAAGATGAGCAAGAAGAGGTGCTGGTACACTAATAATAAGGAAAAGGAGAATAAGAAGAAGGAGAAGGAGAAGGAGCAGAAGAGAAAGAGAGGAATTGCTAACACAGATAGGTCTCTGCATACCAGGCCCCTTTACAAAACAAAATATTGACAAGATATATAATCATAGATAGTATCATATTTAAAATATTACATTGTACATTGGAAACTGAGGAGGGGTTTTTCTTAGTATTAATTATAATAACAAGGAACACAGTGATTTTAGAAATTATTTATGTAGGCTATCACATACACTCTGCTGTAAATTAGCCGTGAGTACTAGTTAATGGACACATTAAAAGTTTTATCACACATTTAATATTTTCAGAATGTACCAGAGATTGGAACAAAGCATTAGCCTCATTCCCTTGGCACAAGCTCTATTGGTTTGTAACTGTAAATTGCTTTGTACAGAACACATATGTAATGGGAAAGTTCAAAACAGAATAATTATCTTGCTTGTACCAGTCACCACAAAACTAAAACATTTCCAAAACCTAAATTTTCCATTACACCATAATCATACTTAAGGAATAGAGAAGATGCTTGATATGCTAGAAACTTATAAAAAGCCATGAAAATGATACCAAAGGAGTCCTTTAAGCCATTTTAATAGTTTTTAAAGCATCTTTCAATTGCTTACTGGGCATTACCAAGATACTTTACCATCATTTCAAATTCTCAGTATCCAATTCACAGTGCCTTCCTTTCACTCCCCATGTGCTTACTTGTATTCTTTTCTACCCCTATTTAAAGGCATCATTTATATAGCAATCCTCCCAAATTCAACAACTCTACATTAGTTTTCTCCTCTCCTTTTTCCTTTCCTGTTGGTCACACCTCTCCAGTCTTTCTTACAAGCTCTCTCATGCATCTCTTCTTTCCCTCCCATTACAGATGGCCCTTATGATGGTTTGCTTGGAGAGTACAGCAGTGTCCAACTTGGGCTTCCTGCTAAGTCCATCATTCTTGATAAACGCATCCCATAGGAAGTTGCCAGAAAGGGCTCCCATGTAGCATTTAGAATTTATTTTGAATAAATAATAAGCATTTGTGACACAAACAAAAAAAATTCAAAATATATTTAGGATGAAAAGCACATCTCCTTCCCAAGCCTGCCCCCAGCTACCAAGACTCTTTCTGGAAGGTAAACATCTGTCAGCTTCTCGCCAGAGATATTCTCAGCATATACAACAAATATATGACCTTTCAAGGTTCAAATGCATGGCCGCCTGCGCATACACACAAACAACCACAAAGTCACAAACACAGAGTAACATTTTATACACACACAGTGTTCTACATCTGGCTTTTCACACTGATTACAACTTAGAGTTTGGTGTGCATTATTATATACAGAGTGGATTCCTTCTACTTCGTGGTTGCATAACATTGTACTATGTGAAATATTTCATAATCCATTCCAACCCAGCCTCTAACTTGCACATTTGGGGTATTTCCAATCTTGTGTTACTGCAGTGGGTAAGCAGCCTTGTCCATGTGCGTGGGCACACATCAACAGTACCTTGCATGACCTTTGCTAACTCTGGATCATGTGGGCAGGGAAGGCATTGATGAACCCAAGAACTTAAACAACTTTCTTTACAGTCTATCCTGTTAAGTGTGTATCTTGGTCATATTATATTAAACCTCAGGTTAAAATCTTTTGGAAGTTTTTCAGTAGCACTATTGAGTATGGTCCTGTGAGTCCTTGCTGGTAGACATGCTTTTATCAATCTGGAACAGGCATGTACAACCTGAAACATACTCACATGAACAACAATTACTTGTACAAAACAGCAATTCTAAATTACTACAAAGGTCCCCAAAGGGAGAAGGATTAGCGGATTTGCCCTGATGACTGTTCTTACGTTATGAGCCTAACAAATAGACTCTCCAGGTTTTTAGTTTTGCTACAAAAGGGCCAATGGTTTCTTGCTTCCTAGAACTTTGGTCTGAGGAGGCTCATAGTAACTTTAAGGAAATATTTCTCCAGACTATAGTCTTGGAAGAGATGCTCTGTCATACATGAAAAGATAAACACGATGCACTTACAGAAACAATGATAAGGCATTTCATTTCAAAAAGCCTGATATCCAAGTTAGAGAAAAAAGAATGCAAATATCAAACTCCACCTATAAATTATCAGCTTTCATAGTATAAAGCCATCTATAATGCATATAAGTCAATTTTAAAATGCAAAACAACCACTCAGATTGCATTAATGCGGTATCATTTTAGAGTGCGATAAAACAGCTTAGCCACAGAGACATAAAAAGTACGTGGTTTGCCACTATAAGGCATCAAATAATTATGAGACCACTGCAGTCATTAGTCACAGGCAAGAATTGTGTTTGTAAGACTTATTGTTAGCATAAACATCATCTGAGTCATGATGTAAAGAATTCAATGAAGATACAAATATTTATGGGTATATTATAATCCAACATCATTGGGGGGAAATTAGGAAACTGCTCTAAGCTAAAACTTGAAATGACACATTTCTCTGAAAGGAAAACCAAGGTTTCCAAATAGCATTCGTTCATTCAACAGCAAGTTCCTTCCTTCCTCCAACAGATATTTATTGTCTTTCCCGTCTGTGGCAGGTCTTTGTCAACCCTTGGGATCCGTGGGAAAGAAGACAGTCTTTGTGTATGTAAGGAAATCTCAGTGTCCACCATCTCTCCTCACTCTTTCCCACATACACACACCATGCAAAGATCTCTCCAGTAGCATTTCTTGAAGGATGGTCACTTAGCTCTTGCTGTGTGGTAGAATGAGACCATGTGCAAAGTGTCCGGTAATCTCTAAATCCACTCCTCCTCGCCTACTCCCAGCAAACCCCAAGAGCTGGGATCCCCAAATTCGACATTAGCTGTGCATAGCTATCAGCCATCCAACCTTGAGAAATTCATTTCAGCCCTCTGAACCTGAGTCTGCTCTGAGAACTCTGTTCTTCAAGGCCACTTCTAGTTTGTACGGAATGAGTTTGTACAGATTTCTAATAATGGACAGAGCCATTACCTCACAAGAGGCCTGTTCTATCAGATGACTCAAGTTTAGAAAGTTCTCTTCCAAGTAGAGCTAAAATTGTCCTTCTGTGAATTCAACTGTGAATCTTTCTTCTGCACACTGCAGTAACATAAAACCTGCCAACTGCCTCTTAGACATGATAATCCCTCAAATATTAAAAAGATGTCATTTCCCCCAAATCTTTAAGATAGAAAGTGGCCTCTAATGTCAATCAATCCCATGATTCCCAGGCCTTTGTATAATATGGGTCACCTTCCTCTGTGAGCTGGTGATCAACATTTCTATTTAAAATATAGTGCCCCAAATAAAATACAGTATTCTGAGTTGGCAGTATGACCAACAAGTGCTTGTCAGTATTCCTGGCTTTCCACAGAAGATTCTGTGATCGACGTGGAGGAGAAAAGGCAACTGAAAACATAAAAAAAGTTAGAGGAATACTATCTGAACCACACTCATTTAAACCTCCACAATAAACGGGGCACCTGGGCGGCTCAGTGAGTTAAATGTCTAACTCCTGATTTCGGGTCAGGTGATGATCTCACGATTCATGAGATTGGCCATCTGTGCTGATGATGCAAAGCCTGCTTGGGATTCTTTCTGTCTCTGTCTCAAAATAATAAACACTTAAAACAAACAAACACAAAACCCACAAAAAAGCAAACTCCACAATAAAGAGTCACAATGGCAGAGTGGTCAGAGCACAGATTGAGACCAGATGACCTGGATGGGCTCAGATTGTCACCATTTACATGTATTAGAGGTGTTGTTTCTCCATTTCAGATTTCTCATCTATAAAATGGAGAGCATAATACTACCTACCTTATAGGACAGATATAAAGAACTGAATCAATTATCAGCATTTCGAGGCGATATATCCTAGTTACAAGAAATATTATCATCAGAGCAGGCAACTTATTTATCGAAGTGATTATTGACTTAGATGATCGTCTAAACACCTGCTTTGTGAGGTGCATTCCCAGATGACATAAAAACGTTTCATTCCTTCCTTTGTAACCAGTGATTGAGATATTAGTGGAGAAAAGTAAAGTGACACTTCCTTAGGTTCAAAGGATAGGCTATCTCTCGTAAGAGAGAAGATAAACCGAATTATAATAGGAAGAGGAAGAGAGGAAGCTAAGGGGAAAACAGAATGAACAAAAAGTACACATTAAAGAAACAAGTTCTTAAGAACACTTCTCCCTCCCATTAAACACAGCCTGCTCATTTCACTTATACTATGAATGTATAATTTTCAGCATTTTATGTGCCATAAGCGTTATGTTCTCCATATTAGTTTTTATGCATACTTTTTGAAACTTCATTGGGCGAATCAAATCTAACGCTAATAAACTTTCAGTCCTGTCTGCAGTGGCCAGTGACCCCTGAAATACAATGACTCTTTGTTCCAGTGTTCACTTGGTTCTAAAAATAAGTGCTACCACAATGGTTTCTGTATGTCACACAACCGAGAAAAGCCAGCATGGGTGTGTAGTAACCGCGAGATTCCAAACACACCCGCAGGTCGCTCCCTGAAAATGTCCAGGGCACTTAGATAAACCAAGTAAGTTACCTCTGCATTTCTTTCTAGTTAAAAAAAAAGCCTTCTTTACAAACTTCCGTAAAAGTGTTAACAGTGTCAATACAACAATTTCTTTAAAAATGATGACTCATTTATTTAAGATGTAGCCTAAGCGTCATTAAAATGTAAAGAAACAGTCATTTGAACAGCACATTTTGAAAAGTCTAACGCATACATGTGATTGTGATGACTTTCAAATCAATAAAAAGCTCTTTATCATATGCATTTAGGTAACAAAGTACGACTGAAATTTCATTCATTTTAGCACAGTTACTTTCCCCAATAATATCTATTAATATGAGAATACAGTGGACATAAATCTTCACTTCACCTCTGAAAGACAGGCAGGGTGGATAAAGTTCATCCAAGTTCTCCTTAAAAATTCCCAAACTTGCTGGGAATTGGCAACATACTTCCACTTGTGAAGCAAACAAGAGGGTAAGAACCTTGGGATTGTGAGAGCCACTAGCACTTAGAAGTGTATGTGCACGTCAGTGGGCTGGGGACTGCAGCATTGTCACATTTCACCTAATCCTCCTAACCCCAGGAGACCGGCTCCATTGCGGTCCTCAGTTACAGGTGAGGACACAGACGCACAGAGGTTAACTCATTTGTCCAAAGTCACATAATTGGATAGGGGCAAGAAAGGGCACACCCACGCTGTTTGACTTCGCGGTCTAAGGTCTGCAACTGAATAAGTCACAAAAAGCTGGGATATACACATCACAATTAGTGAGAAAGTTTTTTGTTGTTGCCGTCACTGCCGCATACTGCAGAAGACACTTGTAACGCCCCAAACTCCAACCTTGGTTAAAATGAGCCCAATTTAAGGTAATTAAATATGCATGTATGGATGTGTATATACACATATCTGTATATATTTAAAAATCTGTTTATTTCAGGGGCGCCTCAGTGGCTCAGTCAGTTAAGCATCCAACTTCAGTGCAGGTCATGATCTCACAGTTCATGGGTTCAAGCCCCATGTTGGGCTCTAGTTAAGAGCCTGGATTCTGTGTCTTCCTCTCTCTCTGACCCTCCCCTGCTCGTACTGTCTCTCTCTGTCTCTCAAAAATAAATAAAAAACACTAAAAAAATTTTTTTAATCTGTTTATTTCAACATTGTAAGATCTGGAGGAAAGGAATCTGGCTCTGCTTTATGACCAACAGAAACAGGTGACACACAGGCATTGTTTTAAGCCACAAAGTTTGTGGTAATTTGTTACAAAGCAATAGAAAACTAATATGTACCTGAGGTGATTTAGACAAAAAAAAAAAAACCCAAAAAACAAAAAACCCAAGACAATGATTCATTCCAGGGATGGGAGCACAGGACTGTGCAAGGAAGAAAAAGTAACCATCAAGAAGACAGGTCTGAACCATGTCCACAAATCCTTTGACACAACACTCATGTGTCTATGTCCCCTCTCTTGAAGCTCAGTCAGCCTTCGTGACTCACTTGTAGCCCACGGGACTCCGCAGAAATAATGCTGAGTAACTTCCCATGTTAGGCCACTTTCTGCCATGCTCTCTGAAACAGTGCGCTGGAACCCGTTCTACTAGAGAGCTTGGCATTGGATTTTCAGGCAATGCCCAGCGTTTCCCTTTTCTGCTTGCTAATCATAGATTTTCCATTTATTATTATTGTCCCTTGTCAATATATCACCCTTAGGGACTTGAAGGTATGGCTGTAGTGAAGCTGAATTTGTCCATTCCTGTTTTCTCTAGGCATAATACCACCAAACTACACCATTAACCTTTGACATGAACTAGCCAAAATAACAGCATCAATAGCAGTCACTGCAATCAAGAAAGGTAGGATATTTAAATATTTAAAGATAGAGAGGATTGTCAATCACTGGTTGAAAATCTATCTCTTATTCTATTTTATGACCTAGAAAGTTCTACCAAACTGATTTACTGTAAAACTCTAAGCAATCTGCCTAACATTTTAGTCTCCCCATTTCTAGTCCAACAAACTTCAGGAATAACGTTTGGTTGAATGGATAAATCTCTTGAAAATATTTCAACCCAAAGTCTTCTCATGTGTAAAATAAACTTTCATCTTATTAATTAAATCAACAAATACTTATGGGTAAGGTACTATGAGGTAAAATGACATGACAGAATCTCTGTCCTCAGGGAGAATATAATAAACATAAGTACCTAATTAAATAAAAAGGCAGAATACAGTGAGTTCTAGAATAAAAAAGGAACAACAGGAGAGACTGAATGTCCTTGGAGGCCAAGAAAGAGCTACACAAAGGATCTGAATAACTTCTCTTAAATCCAGGCTTTTCAGTTCCTTATACCTTTATTTACACCAATACCCAAGACTTTGTCTCTATCTGAAATTGTTCCATCCTTCAAATCTTAAATTTTGGAGCCCTCTTTCAAACTAAATTCTAGATTCCTTTTGGGGGACAACTCTTATTGTCCACTCTTCCATGACTCTCCATAGAGGAGACTGTTCACACACTAGGAAAGGCAAGTGGTTCATCACCCTACCCCACCTTCACTTGGGAGGAAGGAAAAAGAAGCCACAATTTATTAGAAGCTCTGTACTTAATGGTTGTTGGTTCTTGTTCAGCCCAAGAATAAAGCTATCCCTCACTCCACATGTTTTATGCTCAAGAACTGAGAACACAGAGGGAAAGATGGATGAGTTATTGATCCCTCAAACATCCAATAATCCCTTTACCTTTGTGTCCAGTACATCCTATAAACCAATGTTTATTTCAACATTGTAAGATCTGGAGGAAAGTCCTGGATCAATTTAGTTGCTCTCTTTCCCCATCCCAAAGAAAATGCTACAGGCATAGAAATTAGGTACATTACTAAACTTGACCTTGATCTTCGCTAGACATTATTTACTACCTCTTAATCTACCACAGGTCCCTGTTCAGTTTCAACTCTCATTTTCTGCAGAAGCAACTCCAAACCCACCTAAATTCTTACTCAGGGCAGATGATCTTGTCTTCAATTTCATTAAGAAAAACAGTAATATTTGGGTTTGAGATAAATGAACTTCCTGCACACATCTACCTCCATTAACTTCCTGCCTCCTGATCAATGCTAATCTTTAAATGGGCTCTGGTTCCCACATCCCCAGCTTATTCAGCAGTCATGCTCCGTCCACTCACCCCCTCTCCCCGGACGCTTCAACTTTGAGTTTAACACTTCTTTTCTCTCTTCATACACATTCTAAACCCATTTTAAAGACAAAGCAAAACAACAACAAAACCAAAATTCTCTTCAAGCCTGAACAGTCTTCTAGTTATCCTTGTTCTCCTTCCAACAGCCAAGCTTTTCAGAAAGCAATCCACCCCGGCTTCCCTGTCTTCCTGCCTTGTTCCAGAGTGCAGCCTAATGCATTCCACCTGGTCCTTGAAATCATTCCCATCAGTATGACCCAGTCACCTCCAAGGTAACAAATTCCACAAACGCTTTCATTTCATCTTTGACTTGACCTCTCTACAATATTTGATGTTTGACAACTTCTGCCCTAAAACTATCTTCCACAGGCTTTTCCTAACATCATCACCTCCTAAAGCTCCTTCTATACTTCCGAATGCTCTGTCGTTATTGGTCCAATTTTAAATTTTAACATTTTCCCAGGATTCTATTCTTGGCTTTCCTCTTCTCACACTAAACTCTCCCTGGGGAGGGGGGAGGGGCAGGAATATTTACACCATGAATTATCCCACGTGCCCATAAGTCAATATGACTAAATCTGACTGCATTTGCTTCCTCCCCACCCCCTGCCCCTGCCAGTGCTTACCTCTACCATGGCACTGCTCTGTATTTGCTCATCTGTCTGCCTTCCCTGCCCTGGCATGCCTGGGAGACAGACACAGCTCGCCACTGTCAGTGGTGGTAGCTTCTTGAGCAGGGGCTGGGAGTGAGCAGGGGGCAAAACACAGCAAGGGCAGCATATCTTAGAGGGCCTGGGAATATGTAGTTACACAAAGTACCCAAGATGGACTTCACGGAACTATATTGTGACTATAGCGAGGGATGTGACAATATGTTTGTTCTTCTCTGAATCTCTTGTGCCTTGCACACGGGGGGTACTCAAACCATATTTTCTGAATGGAAGAAGTACAAGAAGAATGAGATATGTGGGGTAAGCAGAAGTGGTAGGATGTCAACAGCTACAGGAGGAGGAGAAATCATTCAAGCCAGAGGGAACGGGAAAAGCCAGGGCACAGGCAGAAAGGCTGGACCAGAGGGCTGCATACGGACAGTCTCAGGAGCACCAGGATGCTGAGGCATGATTTTACAGGACTGTGGGGGTCACCTGACAGGCCACAGCGAGCTCGAGTTCTTTCAAGCAACGTGACCTGTAGTTGGGAAGGGATTCACTGGAACAGAGGCTACCTCTTAAGTAGCTGTCAAATGAATTACTTAAGTGAGAATAGATGAAGGCCTGAACTATAGCAACTACCTGAACTGCAGCAATAGAGTAAAAATAGAAGAGAAGGAAAAAACATTATGTTTAAGACTGAAGGTAAGAAACAAACTTTTTGAATACTCATAAATGAAGAATTAAAGTATTAAATTTAAAAGAAGTGAGGAGGTGCCCGGGGGGCTCAGTTGGTTGAGTGTCTGACTCTTGATCTCAACTCAGGTTATGATCCCAGGTTTGTGGGATTGAGCCCCACATCAGGTTTTGTGCCAAGTGTTGAGCCTGTTTAAGAGTCTCTCTCTCTCTCTCTCTCTCTCTCTCTCTCTCTCTGTCTCTCTCTGCCCCTCTCCCCAATTTGTGTGCACTCTCTCTAAAATAAAATTTAAAAATTAAAAAAAATAAACTTAAAGGAGGTGAAAATTTTAAAGCACAAGAATTAAAAGGTCTAAAATGGAAAACACTGTAAAAACTTAAAAAAAATACATTTAATACATTAGTTTATTGACCAAAACACTCACGAATAGTACTGAGTATACAATGTACTCATCAAGTTTATTGTGTTGGCAGAATTCCAACACACATCAGTTGACACACAGTTGGTAACAAAGAGGACATTTGGTGCATGTTTAGGAAAGGTCATTCTATGACTTGGGAAGGGAGTCAGCAGAACAGAACCATACCGTGAAACTGTTGTTAGCATTTTTCGTGCTTGCTTCAGCTACACTGGCATCTGAGAGGTCGACTTCATCAAATATCAGAGACTGTTAATGAAACAGAACACAAACACATTACATGAGAACCTAACTCAACGCTTGTCAATAATTTTTTTTGCTAACAGGTTATGACTATGAAGCTATTTCAGGAATTAGGAATAGAAAAGGAAGAAAAAAATTGTTAATGATACTTTGCAGTTTCTTCTTAAGAAGACTGAGTAAATCTATAAAGTACAACTAACCCTTACGTCACAAACTGAAAAGGTCTTTAAAGAACCCTGGCACAATGTTTCGATGCAAAATGCTCTGTGCTCTTTAAAAGCGTAATTTATGGGGTCCCTCCTAAGTGTGTTGTGCACGTGTGTGCGTGCTTGCTCTCTCTCTCTCTCTCTCTCACACACACACACACACACACACACACACACGCACACACAGCAACACCTCCTGACGGGCAACAGCCTGCAATAACTTTGCCAACAGGGCAACCTTCCTGCACTTGCTGAGTGAGAAATGAGAACTAGTCCTGGCTCAGATCAAGGTGAGTTCCTGAACTTTCTGAACCTTATCTTCCTCATCCATACATGGGTTCAGATGAGAAGGGGAATGAGCTCTGCAAATCTAAAATGGAAGTTTGTTTTGTACTCTTAAAAGTGGTTTCAATCAAAAAAGATTCCATGATAAAAACTCCAGAGAAATGGAATCCTTAATAGTGTTCAATTTGGAGATTAGGAAATTCTAGTTAAAGGATGTATCCTTCCCATGTTTGGTCATTTGGTCATCATTCACACTCATTCCATGCCCCTGCAGCAAGGCAGGGATGACAGTGCCCCTCTGTCATGCCCCTCTGGGACTGCAGACAAGGGACCGTCCTCTCATAGCTTCTAACCCCCAAGATCTCCAGGGGGCACGTGAGTCCATTTCGCTCCAACTGATCTGTTAGACTCGTTCTCTGACCAGAAAGAACGTATAATCGAGCATAGGAGAAGAAATAAACACAATCCATTTTAACGTAAGAGAGACTATTAAAAGTAGAACAGAAGAAATACTGTAGAATACTATAGAGGGTCATGGATAATTTCTCCAGCAGAAAACACTTGAACTCTTGCTCTCGTGAATGATGGAATAAAGATTCTTTGAAGGGATCTTAAAGAAGGCAGGGAATTTCATCAAGTCGAGACAGAGGAAAAGTCATCTGCCGATGGTAAACATAGGCTGACGCCGAAGGCTAGCAAGCGGTCAATGCCGCCTAGAGATGAATGTGAAAAGTTAGCATGGAGCCAGGTCGGGGACAACCCTGAACATTACGACTGTTAAAATAGGATTACTTGATTTGTTTATTACTTCTACAGCTGCACAATCTAAGAATTAGGTTTCTTTGCATATTTGATTTTACTTCCTGGTGTATAACTCTACTAATTATATCAGGAACATACATTTTTTTAATTATTGGAAATTATCAATCATTCAATTGAGACAGTAGCAAGAAATCTTTGTGTTTACTTCTGAAGGAATACTAAAATGTGAGGTTTAAAAAAATATTTTATTTATTCCTTTTATTATTATTTTAATGTTTTATTTATTTTTGAGAGAGAGAGAGAGTGCATGAGGAGGGGAGGGTCAGAGAGAGGGAGGGTGACACAGAATCTGAAGCATGCTCCAGGCTCTGAGCTAGCTGTCACCACAGAGCCCGACACGGGGCTTGAACCCACAAACCGCAAGATCATGACCTGAGCTGAAGCCGGACGCTCAACCAACTGAGCCACCCAGGTGCCCCGAAAATGTTTTAATGGAAGCTTATCATTACTTATTTTATTTCTTACCCAGCCACATCATTCTTATTTTATTCAATTGTTACATAAAAATTATTTAAAGCCTTGATTTTATTTCACTGTGGTTTTTATCCTTAACTGCCAGCACAATGGAATGACTGTTTTGTGTCAGGCACCATGTGTATTAACTCATTTAAGCCGTCTCAGAAAAACACATGCTGCCCACAGCCACTCCATTGGAATGTGCTGGAATTGGGAGACGAATCTTGTCTGAAACCGGAATATGAATTCTTAGCAACCAGAGCAATTCTCTCTCTCTCATGGTCAGGGAAAGATTTATAAAGTAAAGAATGTAGCAAGAAAGGAGGGAAACCCAAAATTTTTGAGTTTACTGCATTTAATACAGTTACATTTAATATTTTACTTTAATTATAAGAGAAAGGAAAGGAAGGAAGAAAACTACTTTTAAACCTTCCCATGAGATCATCCTTAGTGGACATGCCACGGCATTGACTTAAATAGACTCCTTGGGATTTGGTCCAAGATGGACCACATTCATACTGAACACACAGAACAGTTAAGGCTATAATGAGAGGTAAGACAAAAAGTTTATAGATCCAAAATTTTTAATCGATCCATAACCTCAGGTGCTTGCAAGTAATACTCTCCCCAATTACCTTTGAGTCCTTTGCATAATAAAGTGTACGGCCTCGAAGTTTGAAGTAACGCTTTTTCCACCTCTGGAAAGAACTGGTTTGCTTCAATAGTTGTCCCTCCTTAATACTGGTCTGGGGAGAAACAGAAGCATAACAACATGATTAAAATCAAATTTAAAACCAAGTAAACATCAGGGGCACCTCAGTGACTGGATCAGCTGAGCGTCCAACTTCAGCTCAGATCATAATCTTATGGTTTGTGGGTTCGAGCCCCACGTTGGGCTCTGCACTGACAGCTCAGAGCCTGGAGCCTCCTCCTTCTGTGTCTCCCTCTCTCTCTGCCCCTCCCCTTCTTGCATGCTGTCTCTTTCTCTTTCTCTCTTAAAAATAAACATTAAACAAGTAAAATTCAGAGTTAATGACACCCTATCATTGACATTTTAAATATTATTTCCCAGGTCCTACAAATTACATGAGAGAATATTTTCTTCTTTCTATTCAACCAACACAGGACATGTACAAAGCCCCAAAGAGCTAAGGCAAATGTGACGTTGTTCCCTTCCCTCCGAATAGTCACACATAATATGGGAGACACATACACCAAACTAATACTTACAGTCAAGTGTGATGTGTACATTGCCTTGTATACAGGAAGTCTTTAATAGTAGTGGAAAATGTAGAGGGGTGATACAATGTAATGATTAAGAGCATGGGATCTAGAGCCAGAAACCTTGTGTTTACCACCTAATGCCATCACTTAGTGGCTGAATGATCTTAGGCAAGTTACTGAGTTTCTTCATGCTTTTATTATTCATCTATAAAATGGGGATGTCTCCAGGCCACACTTTATAGGGTTGTTGTGAAGAATGCACTAAAAACATATAGAGGCATGGGCATACAGTAAGCGCTCACTCCATGTTATCATTAGCTATGTGTTACTGTAACAAACACAGTCAGAGCACTATGCACGGTGGTCCAGAGAAGGAAGCATGCTTTCGAGGGAGTCGAAGAAGTCCAGAGAGCTCAGGGTGGGTTTTAAAGGAGTTTATAAGAATAACAAGGGATGGAAAGGTGTATCTTAGGTTTGTGCTAAAGTAGAAGGGTTCAAAACAGCATGCATATTTGGGAAATCGTCAAAGGACTTTCAGTTATAAATGCAGGGTTTGCAGTGCAGGAGACGCGGCTGGAGGAGGTGGGCAGGGGCTCTGTCATTCCCGGGCCAGCCCCTGTGCTCTATGTTTCATGTATGAAGTTCATTTCATTATCACCAACAGGACACTGAAAACCCTCTGGCCTTGTTTAGTATCTCTGTCCCTTTGTCCCCTCTGTCCACAGTGGTGCTTTGTTTTTAAGTCACCATGCGTGCTCCTCCTAGGTTGGGACACCACCTACCCTCTTCTCCTGGGCCGCTCTTCCCTCAGATATCCATCTGCCAACTCCTTCACCTCTTTCAAGTCTTTGACACTGAGACCCCCCCCCTCCACTGACCTCTTATTTAATACCACAACAAGCTCTCCGGATTTTACCTTATCTTATTAACTCACACGAAGGATTTCCCTTTTCTAACATATAATGTAATTTTCGCATGTACTATGTTTATTGTGCTACCTCTATCAGACTAGAAGTTACCTGAGTCTATTATACCTAATAAAGTGAAATTTAATGTTTCATTTTAATCGGAAGGAAAGAAGAAAGGAAGGAAGAAGGATATTATACTTATAGCAAACTGAACGTATAGTCTTGCTCTGAGACTCTCCTTAGGAGACACGTCACAGGACTGACTCAAAGAGATTCCTTTGGGGTGAGGCCCAAGAAGGGTCACATCTATACCGAATTCATAAAAGAGCAGTAATGCTCTAGCAAGTGTCCAAGATAAAAACAGCTTACAGAACCAAAATTTAAAACCCATTCCACTGGATTGTCCACTGACATACTTCAAGTGCCAAAAATACCATCCAGCACACAGGGTATTAAGATCTATATGAATGAATAGTAGGTACTAAGGTTAAACACATGTCTGTCTGACTCCAGATTTCACTCCCAATTTCTATGCTATACCATCTTTTATTATCGACAAGACAGGAAATGTTGAGAAAAATCTGTTGCCACCAATAAGGTAGTTAAGTTACATTAACGTCTACTTTTAATTCCAGTATGAGATTTTTCTCTATAGCTGGCTCTGAGATTGTCTTCCAGGAATTGTAAATTTTAATGATAACAAAATATTTTTGAAATTTCATACCAAAGAGCTCGATTTGGAGTCAGACAGACAGACTGCAAGCCAGGCTCCATCACACACCAAAAATAGGAACCTGGGCAAGTGGCTTCAGCTCTCTGTGCCCTACTTTTTTCTCTCGAAATACAGGAATAATAATCCCAACCTCACAGGCTTGTTGCATCTAATTTAATTATACGGTAATGGCTGGAGAGCACTTAGCACACTGTCTGGGTTACAGAAAACATTCAATAAATGGTAGAAAGTGTTATTATTATGATATCATTATGCTATTAAGTTCAGGGAGCATTTGCCAGGCACCAAGTTCTAAGAGCTTCTTGGAAGAAGAGAAGAGTGTTTCCAGGCCACCAGGAGGGCAACGAGCCGCTGGAGCAGAAGGAGAATGTCAGGTGATGAGGTTCAGGGAGAGAAGAGCCAGGAGACACGGCCCCAACGGCGAGTTTGCTTTTTATCCTAAGTGCAAAAAGCTAGTGAAATGGTGGAGGCGGGAGAGCAAGAATGGGGAAACGTCCCAGGGAGAGGGGCTAGGAGCTGGGCTACAGCATCACCGTGACGGAGGTGAGGACAGCCATTTTATTTTGGAGGCAGAATCCACTGCACTTACTTGACTGGCCTAAAAGGCAAGAGAGAGGAGAAGAGCCAATGAAGAGTCCAGGCGTTTGGCTTGGGCAACTAGATGGGAAAGCCCAAGAAAGAAAGGGGCAGCGAGCTGCCTTACTGTGCTGCTGTGGCATCTGGTCTTGTCCGGGGAGAGGGTCACAGTTCTCAAAGCTGAACACAAAGCACTGCCATACTGTAAAAATAGAACTTACCCAAAGAATAAGTCTTTTGTTCTAGAAGTGAATATATTGGGATTTTCTGTAAAGTTTCATTTAAAGCAACGAGGAGGAAAACTCCATGTTTGCTCTACTTATATTCTAGAAGCATTATCTAAAGAAAGCATAAATAACCTACTTCATTCTCCACCTGGTTATGAGAGTGATTTTCTAAAATCGAAAACCTGATGATATTATTGTACCAAAGCTTAACTCTCTTTTGCCTGCAACATAAAGCCCAAACTTGTGTGTATATCAAAAGACACCCTGCATGAGCTCTCCAAGCTCATCACAGTCCCTGCCCATGCTCCTCCCTCTGCCCTAAATGTCCTGTCCTCAATTTGCCTGTCTTGAAAGCTCCTCTTCATGGAAAACTCTGATCCATGCCAGTGCCCCCGTGAAGGCTTCTCTGACCTTTACAAAGAAAGAAATAACTACCCCCACGTTTGCCCCTCTAAGGCACCCTTCCCCTATTTGTATAGCAGCATCTATGCACAGAATGACAGTGACTTACATACATAGTTGTGGCCACATGGTGTGAACTTCACAAAAGCAAAGACTGCATCTTAAGCCATCTAACACATTAGCTGATACCTTAGGGCCTCCTTAAATGTTGCACTGAACAACTTTTAGCTAAATGGAATATAGTATATAAAGAACTTTGTATTTTAAAAGATCAAAGGAACTGGAAAACCGGGATAGTGCCTGGAAATGATTTTACATTTTCCAGCATTTCACAGGTTTGAACCTGATTCTCTTCAAGTATATAAAAACAGCAGATACAATGCTCCAAGGAGTATGTGCCCCTAGATGCACTCCCTGGGTGAGGGCTGGGCAGAGATGGAAAGAGGGGGAGGAAATTGTCTATCCACCCTGATTTTAAGGATATTGCTAAATTCAGAGATGATCCTTACATCGTCACTTTCAAAGCAAAGGGTTTATCTGGCTTTTTCTACGTCACTTTGTGTTCTTTAAATCTTGCATAAGCATGGACTAATCCGCAGTGCGTGAGGCTGTGGGGGGATAAAAGATGTGTAGGACATAATCCTTATTTTCATGCATTTACAAACTTCTGTATGTTACACAGTTCATCTTATAGTCTTAAAAAAGAAGAAAGAAAAAACATTCTGAGGCTCGCTTACTTTCTTCTAAGAGATGGGATTTAAAATATTTAACTAGAAGGCAGTTATTCACATGAAAGTCAATCCTCAAAATAAACTTCTGTTTATATGTGGCTAGTTAAACAAACACTTCTGATAAAAGAAGGAGCATAACAAAAAATGATTAATTTGCAACAGCCCTAGAAAATATAATCATATTATCAAAGGGTGGTTCAGAGAAAAGCATGTGCGGCTCAAAAAAAATCTCAAAATACTGCATACACTAAGAGAATAAACAGGGAATCTTTATTTAAAATCATAATATTTGTTATGTTCAATGTTAATGCTCAACTAGAGTAACTGTTTGAAGTTAGTAACAGATATAAGAAAGTTATGACCAGAGAGTTAAAATTAAGAACTTGTTAAAATTAAGCTTTACATCTTAATTCTACTTTGTTCACAATCTCCAGGATAAGGGATAAACTCTCCCCTCCCTCAAAAAAGGGCTTAGAAATGTTTATATTAAACTGATATTTAGTCACATACTCTGGCAGATATTAGTTCAGTAATACCTAACACTTAGGAAAAATCAGTAAAGCCATATAGACTTGACTATAGACCAATAATCCAATTTGCAGATGTTAAAAACAAAAAGTTAGAGGCGCCTGAGTAGCTCAGTTGGTTAAATGGCTGACTCTTGATTTCGACTCAGGTTATGATCTCATGGTTCATGGGATTAAGCCCCAATTGGGCACTGTGCTCATCGCGTTGAGCCTGCTTGGGATTCTCACTCTCCCTCTCTCTCTTCCCCTATCCATCTCTCTCTCTCTCTCCCTCTCTCTTTCTCTCTCTCTCTCCATCTCAAAATAAATAAATAAAACTTTTAAAAAGGTTAATAAATTTGGCTTTGAAAAATTATTTGAATAAGATAAGCTTTAGGTTTATTAAATCTCGTCTAGCTGGCTTTCTAAAATGGTCCATAGCCTAATGTCTCAAAGCTGTGGAATTGCTCATTTCATGCTCCCTGTTTATGTCAAACAAAAGTAATTTCTCTTTTAAATCATACACAGATACAGGTGCTCTAAAATTTCCCCCAAAATTTCAGAAACACTTGTGTGTCACAAGTTGAAGCTGCCCGGATGGAACACCACTTTAATGTCCTGAGGAGAATGCAACTTAGTCACTCAACAAATCTTTTCGTAAATCTAAGAATTTTTGAAAAATCAGTTACTGCCTGATTTATCTGATTAGTGCACATTTTCATATGCTGACTTTTTTGGCCATTCAAATAGGTGTGGTAAAAAGCTTGATATAGTGAAATGGAAGTGTCAGCAATGACTCATCGCTTACAGATGTCTTCAAAAATTCCAGAAGAATCTCTAGCTTTCCTCATGTTGTCCCCACATGACCGGTTAACTTCTCTTCTAAGGAATGGTAATAATAATTTGTTGTTATGGACTGAAAGTCTGCATGTACTCCACCAAATTGAAATCCTGACCCCAATTTGATGGTATTAGGAGGTAGGGCCTTTGGGATTTGTGCCCCTATAAACCAGACCCCAGAGAGTTCCTTCTGTCCCGGGGAGGGTACAGCGAGACGATGGTCATCTGTGAGCCAGGAAGCAAGCCCTCACCGGACACTAAACTGCCAGTGCCCTGGTCATGGACGTCCCAGCCTGCGGAACTGTGAGAAATGAATTTACTGGGTAAGCCCCCCAGTGCATGGGATTTTTGTTACGGTAGCCTGAACAGACTAAGATGTGGGTTGAGAGAGTTTTCACACCACTTCTTTCCCATCTTTTTTTCTAAAGATTTTATTTTTAAGTAATCTCTACAGCCAAGGTGGGACTTGAACTTAGAGCCCAGAGATGAAGAGTCACAGGTTCTACTGACTGAGCCAGCCAGGCTCCTCCCCCATCTCTTTGGACTTCTGTCAACTCGATCCCCCTGAGAGGAGAACTTTTCTTTGGCACCTACATTTTTTATCCATTTTGCTACATAAGCCCCAGGAAAGCTGTCTGTGCCTTCCTGGGCAGACACCTGTAAAAGTTCTGGGTGGGTGATAGAGGCAGACAGACCCTATAACATCGTGGGTCTATGTGAATTTCTTCTCTTTAGTTTTATAGATTTTAATCCCTAAGTTGGAAATGATACCTGTACATCAGTATGTGCTATGATGACATGTGAGACAATGGATATGAAAGAATATAAAATTCTTTAAAAAAAAAAAAAGTGGTATGACAGGGCACCTGGGTGGCTCAGCTGGTTAAGTGTCCAACTCTTGGTTTCAGCTCAGGTCCTCATCTCATGGCTGGGGAGACTGAACCTTGTGTTGGGCTCTGTGCTTACAGAGAGGAGCCTGCCTGGAATTCTCTCTCTCTGCCCCTCCCCGGCACACTCTCTCTCAAAAAAATAAAAAAGCTAAGAATTAAAAAAACTGGTATGACAAGATATTATCTTAGCTAACATTAGTCCCCATGATAAGCATTACTTATTATAGAAAGGTTTCATTTCTTCAGTCCACCTCTTTCCACTCCTCCGGCCCTTGTCTTATTTCAACTCCTCTGTGTCTCCACAACTCAGCAGTCCCCTAAATGTCCTCCACACTATCGATTTTTCCCACCGCTAGTTCATTCTCCCTGAAAAACAGATTTGATCCCAGCAACCGTGGATTAATATGTCCAGTGGCTTCCTATTGCCCACAGTATAATCGTGGCCCCTGTGACCTGGGCACACAGGCTCTTCCTTCTGCCAAGCGACCCCCCTCCTTTGGCAGCTTCCTCTTCAGGAGTGTCTTAAACTCACCTGACAGCAGAGTAAAAGAGGAGCATTTGCTAGTTCCCAAGTCCTCCATGCTTCCCTATGTCCGGCCTCTTTCACAAGTTCTTCCTTTCGCTCATAATATTGTCCTCTGCTTCTTCTTGCAGCCCCCACTGCGTCCCATCATCTTTTGAGGCTCAGGCCACCACCTCAGCCCAGGTGCACCAACAGCACTATGCTCCCACATCAATCTATAGCATTAAGCATGTACGGGAATTTTTTAAATTTGTGTCTCTCTCCTGTATCTTACTTATTTTTCCATCCTCCACACAGCCACATCCTTGATACTAAGAAAATAATTAATATACGTGAATCAATTTATTGAGTAGGTAGGAAACAAAAAGAAATTAAAAGGATTAAAATATTATTCCTTCAGTAAGAACTTGGGGAAGTCAATGGAGAAATATATTTCAATTTTTCCATTCAGCAAGTCAAAATGCAGGCAGAAAGTACAAAAAAGATAGACTTGACTTCCTAAGAGAACCCTGAATTGGGTTCTGGTTCCATTTACTAGCTTTGGAACCACAAATAAGTAACATCTATGACCTGAAGCTCCCATCTGTAAAGTGAGGATACAGATTACCTATATGGGTAAATATCTTTCATAAACTCCCATTTGTTATATAAATGTAAATATAAAGTATTGTCAGTAAGGTACTATTTCGGTAGGTCTCACCTGGGGGAAAAGGTGTTTTTAAGTGGGACTGGCACAGGTTAAACAAAGAGATAACACTCCTGAACAAGGGCCTGGTGCTTACATAGAGAAAACTTATCACACAAAGAATATGTGTGCACATGCGCATGTTTGCACATGGATGCACTAACCACTTATTTTATTCTAGTTTGTGGTGGATGTAGACAATTATGTTTGAGCTTTGTATTTTGTGAAAACCTTTAATGTAATGAAGAATTCCAAAGAGAGTAAAAAAATTAACATAGTATCCTAAGAGATAAATGAGACATTTTTAAAGAGTAACCTAATGTGTACATCCATATGCAAAAGACTAAAGAGACAGACATAACAAAGAAAAGCAATTTATACATAAAACCTCCATTAATGCATCAATTGCAAATGCCAGCTGATATAGGAGTGAGTAGTATGGTGACCAGGGACATAACTTTCTGAAGTTGTAATTAGCTCCTGGTAAAGTTCTGACCAAAAACTGAACTATAAGCTTCCCTTTTTACACATAGTAGTTATATACTTAGAAAAGTAATACCTTGTAGCAATACTTTAAGATTTTGTGATACAGGACATTAAGTTTTAAGCTTAGGTGATTATAAACAGTGTCGGCCCGTATTAATACCCTGTAGGACGTTTGAAGACAATTCTTTAAAGTTTTAACTTGGCTAGTTTGCTGTAGCATTGCTGGCTAGTAATGCTTACTATGTCAAAAGCACTAGGATGAAGAAAAAAAAATACATCCACAGATTTCTGAAACACCTCTACCGGAAATCACTTTTTGAAGGATTCCAGGCCCATCTGTACTATCTTTTTTTCAGGAGCAATTATAGTATCAATTTGGTGACCTATCTGGCAAGTTGTGGATTTTGAACCACTTCCACAAAGACCATGTTTAATCACATAAAGTATCCAGCCCCAAAATGTGCAATGTTTTCTAAACATTAAGCATAAGAACATAATACAATCCTGACCTGGTACTTAATGGAGCAGCGTTTACAACTACTATACAATATCACTATCTTACTTCTTGGAATGTTGGTCTAATAATAGTCCAGTAAGAATAGAAAAGATGGTGACTGCTCCTGGATAATGCCACCTGGATGGATGCCGCTGGCACTTTAAAATTCAACTGGCTGATTTAATCGCACTGATGTATCTATCTTCCCAACCAGCCTGTGAGCGGAATGAGAACAGGGCGAGCCCCACTGCATTCATGACTGTAGCTCCAGCACTTCTCACACTTCCTTGCACAGAGAATAGCTCCTAATAGTTATTCGTGGGACACAGGAATGAATGAAGGAAACTTGAACTGTATGTTTTCTTAAGGGCTCTTAAGGGAGAGCCTGAGCAGGAACCTTGCCAGCATTCTGAGAGCTGGGGTCAGCGAAGCTGAGTTTGTGGCCACCTCTTTCTCCTTTGCAAATATCCCTGCAGCAAATACAAGCATTTAGTTGTTGACTATTCTACCTTTTCTTTTTTTCTTTTTCCAAATTGAAAGCCATTCTGGTTTTATCCACTACCATTTCATCATGCTTAAGGAGGCCATCTATCTTGTCAGCATTAACCTTGTGTTCGCATGGCATTTATACCTAGGAAATGTATAAATCAACTGTTACTTGAAATAGATTTTCTGACCTCCCATATTTTACCTAAGAGTTGAACTTACATCATTTGGCTTGAAGGGTAGTCAAACACACATCACTCATTGGACCCAACATCCATGAAACTACAAGCTGATGTTCAGCACAGGTCTCAACGTGATGTATTGTTTCCTGTCACAACATTGCTTTTTTCTTTTATTAGCCCTTCTACATAATCTCTGTTATGGAGAACCATTGTTCTCCACAAACATTCCAGATGCTGTACTAAAGGATTACTTCCCCTCTTCTCTTGGTTTTGGAAGGTCAGACACTGGATCTCACTCTGATTCAGTCTGTCAACCTCTTTCATCAGCCACTGGTTAAACTGCTTCAAGGCTGGCTCTTCTGTCAGCCTCCAAAATTTCCCTCAGTTCCTCTTGATTCTGGACCCATAAATTTCCTACTTCCTTAAAAACAAATTTGAGCGGCACCTGGGAGGTCCGGTTGGTCGACTGTCTGACTTTGGCTTGGGTCAGCATCTCATGGTTCATGGGTTCGAGCCCTGCTTCAGGCTCTGTCTAATAGCGTGGAGCCTGCTTGGGATTCTCTCTTTCCTTCTCTCTCTGCCCCTCCGCCACTTGCATGTATGTGCGTGTGTGCTCGCTCTCTCTCTCTCTCTCTCTCTCTCTCAAAATATATAAAGAAACCTCAAAAAATTTGAGCCTTTTATTAAGGAATATACATATATTACCTTAAGCTCTATTAAATACACTGGTTGTTCTAAAATATGGCTGGTCATCTAAATCACACGGAGAACATTATGGACATTAAGAACCTCGTTCATCTGAGAGATTTTGATTCAATCGATCTGCGATGGGGCGTAGAAACTCACACATATTAAATGCTCTGCCGGTGACTAATCATCAGTCAGGGTTCATAAACACTCGCATACACAATATTTAAGTAGAAACTACACTTCAAACACATCCTTCCCTGTGTGTGGAGCCCCATTAATACGCCACTCCTGCCCGCTCTGCACCCCCTCTGGCTCTGCTCCCGCAGAGGAGACCAGGGTCTACTCAACCCTCATTCAGAGAAAAAACAGATTTGACTTGCAGAAGATGAGGAGTGACGAGCTGGGATCTGTACTGGACACTGTCACGTGCTGGGAAACGGGCGGACACAGGAGTCACGCACCTGCTTATCCTCCCCTGTCCGCTAACACGCCCCCCGCCTGCACATCGCCCAAAGCGCATGCCATCGGCGGCCTGACCCGGCCCAGGAAGCGAAGGCCGGCAGGGGCCCACAGTGCTTACAAACACGGTGTTCCGGCGAGGAGCCAGATGACGATGCAGTAGGAGAGGGGTATCCCAGCTCACAGCACAGTGCACACAGGGTGCGGTGCTAGAACGATAATGATAATGGAATAGGGTGCACTGCAACACAGCACCCTTTTTAGGAGCTGCCATCGGGAGCGGTTGTCCTCAAGCAGTTTTGTGGTCTGAATAATCTGAGGATATGTGACAGGGCACTGCGGGGAAGCAACCTAGAACGTGACCAGCTCAGCCTCCTCATTCTGGGGTACCTCACAGGAGCTCTACAGCTCCATGGAATCTGGTCCACAAGCTGTGAGGCCAGATGATTCCAGGCATGTAAATATACTGACATTGGATATTCATATAACAACACCTTGACATTTAGTGTTCTGGAAGTTTGTGAAATAGTTTTATTATTCGTATTCTCAAAAAAATATACACCCTCTATTGGTTTCTTTTAATTTTACCAGAATTAATTATTCATGTGACTTAGACATGTAACACACACACTGACTCAGGTTGTCAGGGTAAACATGGTGTGGCCATCCGTCACACACTGGAGCATAACTGTCTAGCACTGTCAAGTCAAGCGAGGCAAACAACGCTAAAATGGGTCTCTGGCTCTGCAGTTTTTCATCCTGCTACGCTCGATCCAGTGATGGAAAAGGCATTCCACCACTACTCCCGTCTAAAAAGGAAACAATCCAATGTGGCAAACAAAAGCCAGGTATGCTGCAGCAGGCCCAACTCCTGAGAAGTGCTCGGGGCTGCTCCTCAAGAAATCCAGAGAAAACATGCCCAGGAAAACGTAATGATGAACCTAATGTTTCCTCCTGCCTACTGAGGTATTCTGAGAATTTTTGATATATTCAAAATATATTCACTATTTTACTAGAAATACTATTAACTCTAATATTTGGGATATCTATATTTAAATGTAAATGAATGCATTCTAAAGCAAAATCATGGGGATTACCCAACATATTCCAATTATCCTCTTTATCAGCAAACCATCTAGTTATTTTTTTTTTAGGTTTATTTTTGAGAGAGAGAGAAAAAGAGTGGGGAGGGGCAGAGAGAGAGGGAGACAAAGGAACTGAAGTGCACTCCATGCTGACAGCAGAGAGCCTGATGTGGGGCTCGAACTCATGAATCTGAGAGATCATGACCTGAGCCGAAGTCAGATGCTTCACCGACTGAGCCACCTAAGCAGCCCTAAACCATCTAGTTCTAACTAAAGTATTTTGTCCCTTATATTTGTTTGTAATTTTCTTGAGAAGAGCTGTAGGCATAAATTACCTTCCTGAGGCTGTTTATTTTGTTGTTGTGTTTGTTAATTGCTAAAATTAAGTTCTCAATGAAATTAAATTTTCAGTGGGTGCCTTCTTTAGGAGTTTCTAAATATATTTTTCTAAATAATATTAAAGAAATAAAAATGTATGATCTTATGAAGTACTACTACACTTTTATTTAAAGGAGAACATACAAAATGCACAAGCCATATCAACATCACATTTTTTTCCATAAAACACAATGAACTACAACAGATTACCACTGGGTGGCAGTGGTGTTACGCCTAACGCTCAGGTTTTTCTTTTGGAGACTGGAACATGAATCTTTGCCTACACCTGTCAGTGGCACATAATAACTGCATTGCAATGGTGCAAAAACCAAATCTTTCCAATTCTGAATTTATTTCTTCCCTTTCAAATGCCCCTACTCACTTCTGAAAATAATCCCTTTGCCCACACATGACATTCTGATGTAACCACTTTCCTATGAGGCCACAATGACACAACTATTCTGATGTACAGACATTTTGATGTGGCGTAAAATAAACCATTAAACTCTATGATAATTTTTTGTAACTAGTAACTAATGAACAAAACAGACAACCGCATGCCATGCCTGTGTCTCCCAAGACCACTGTTCTCGGTGTTCCGCAGTTCTCTTAGACTGCGGGTCAGCTGAGGCAGAAACTGGGTGTCGGGGTAAGGCCAACCATGGGAGGGGAAAAGGGTGAAGCTCAAGGTCTTGTAGACAACTGCATATAATCAGGAGTCATGTTTACCATATATACTTATCTCTGAATGGGCTATTAACCATTCTATGCAAAATATCTGCTTAAGTTTCTGGAGTTTCAATTTTATTTCCCATAATCTGCCTCCCAAATTCTCTGGTTCTTCTCCAGAGATAATATATGGGTCTCTAATGCATAGGAAATTCTCAGATTTCTGGCAGTTCTCTGACTTCATATAGACAAATAGGTAGGTAGATAGACACATATACATTGTATTCAAATCATAAACCATTTCCATGATAGTTTCAATGGGCAGGACTGATAGCCCTAAAGGGATAACCCAATTCTATCACATATTTTAAGAACATCTTAATTGTTCACAGAAATGAATAAAATGAGATGTGAGCGTCCTGTGTGATTAGGATGAAGCAGAGAAAAGGTCAGAGATGAAGTCTGTGTAAAATACTAGGTGAAACAGTAACATACACACATACCTCATATCAACATGGTTCTAGACTTTGGATCCTGATGAAGAAACCCACTGTCGTGACCAAAGTGGGTTCCTTCATTGGGATCCATCCCCCTCTGAGATCTTCCCTGCCCTATCCCATCCCTTATCAGAAAAATTTAACCCTTCCCTCCTCTGTGCTCCTTCAGTAATTGTCCTTCTGTCTCTCTCTACATATTAGCATGATAATCTGTTCGTTCACACGATGCGCAGAGGTGCAGCGTGATGGCCTGGGTGCAAATCACGGCTCTATGGCTGACTAGTTGTTAAACACGTTGGGCAACTTACTTAACCTTTTTGCACTGAGGTTCCTCTCCTTCACCGTCGAGATAATGACCATGGTAACTAACGCACAAGGGTGGCATTTGGACTCCAAGATTCAATGCACGTAAAATACATTTCCTGATACATAGCGCTCAATAGACATTAGTTGTTCTCGCCTTATTCTTATAGCAGCAGACTCCCCAAGGCCAAGACCAGATTTACTTCGTCTTTGTATGGCCAGCAGCCAGCACTGTGTCCATCATGCCAGTGATAGGCATTCATCATCAGTTTCTTGATCTCACCCTGATTACTCTTTGTTTACATAACTGATTGTTCCCTCTCCACCCATTGGTTCCCTTGGCGTGTCTGGTCTTAAAAAGTAAAAACTTTTTTCACCTGTTGATTACATCCTAGGTCACAGTCTATGCCTTCCTCTCCATTACTACACAATATCTTTTCAAAAAAACTGAAGGGCGCCTGGGTGGCTCAGGAGGTTAAGTGTCTGATTCTTGATTTTGGCTCATGTTATGATGTCACAGTTGTGAGACTGAGCCCCACATTGGTCTCGGCACTGAACATGGAGCCTGCTTAAGATCCTCCCTCTCTCTTCCTCTGTCCTTCCTGCATGCGTGTGTGCTCTCTCTTCAAAAAAAAATTTTTTTTAACATGCTTGCTACATATTCAGCCTTATTGAATAGCTTTCATTTTTTGTTCAAGAAAACGGCCCTGTGGCTATTTCCCATAATACGCTACATGCCAAAGGTCTCTGGGTGAACTTACCCTTCACATAGCTCCAATGATGTCCTGTAAACATACATAACTCCCAAAACAAATGTCTACATTGATTCTCCATTTTTCACTCCAGCTCCATTTACAACTGTCTGTTGATATCCCCACGTGGAGACAAACTCACCACCTGAAACTCAACAAGTACATTTTATTTCATGTAATGTATATCTTCTAATAATGGAAAAACCATTGCTCTGGTTCAAGAAACCTAGATTCTAATTTTGAAATATCTAGGTAATGACTATACAATATTGGGTAAAAGTCACCCGTCCGGAATTCAAACGGAACACAGCACCCCTTCCCACGGCAGCTCTGCTCCTCTTCCTGTGAGCCCATCTGTTAGCGGCAGCATTGTTTTCTGGAGCAACAATCTCCAAACTTCCAAACTTACCATCTACTCTCCCTTGCTCCTAAATCATTTAGTCTGTCATCAAAATGGGTTTGAAATCTGGCCTTCCTTTCTGCTCTGACCACCCAATTCCAGTAACGTTGTTATTTCTCACCTCGACATTAATAATTACCTCCCGTGACACAACCAGGACTGGCACTCGAGAAGGAACTGCTAGAGACACGAGCTAGATCAGTGCTAAGCCTTCATTTGGGAGTTACTGCTGCTCCGATTTGAGTTAGTCCCAAGTGGAAGAGAACTCTACTCTTAATAACTCATAACAGAGGCAAGACAGATCACTCAGACAAGTATTTGCCAAGGTTGGCAGTAACAAAAGGGACAAGACACCATATGGACAAAATGCCTCCTGTCCTCCAGGTCTGTGAGCCCTAACAGGGACCATGGGACATTTCTGTCTGTATTCCGCCAGCAGGTGCAGACCAGGTATCCCCTTATCATCAAGAAGCACAAGCTCAGAGAAACACCACACTCAAGGTCTCCAAACCAAAACCAAGAAGCTGACCCCTCTCGCCGGCCTGTTTGGGGCCCTTCCTCAGAGGTCTTGCTCCTCTGAATAGAGGAACAAGGGGTGCTGGCTAACTGGGGCGGGCCTTACCCGAACACTGCCATCCAAGCCAAGTTTCCTGTTGTTCAAAAAAGAAAATCATATGGACATAAACTACTCCCTCCTTCTAATTAATTATCCACACTTCCTTCCCCCAGGAACTGATTCCCTAAGATACAGCCCTCATCCTAACACCTCCTGGCCCCAAATCTTTGTTGGTTGGTCGTAAACCACAAAATAAAACAAAAACTCTGCACAGAAGCCCCTTGCTTGTCTACGTCTTTGTCACCTTGGCAGCCTCCTATCTAGTGGTTTGCCCCTCGCTGCCCTGGAGTGTACGCCCCCGGAACAGCAGCCTACCTGCTACTGCCCGAACAGAACACACGCCCCCCCTATCTTGGGGCCCTTACTTAAGTGTCTTTCCACAAGCCCACAATGCCTTGCCCCAGGATCTTTCCTCTCATTCACGCATCCTTAACTGTCAGGCTTAAACACCCTCCTTCCCAAATGCTGTCACCCAAGTAGAGCTCACTCATTTGCGACACCATGTGCTCAGTCCTCACAGAGCCCTATTTGTAAAAGGTAATGGATTCACAGAGGAGAGCAATGTGCTAAGATTATGTTTACTCTAAGAAGCTTATCTCTCTCATTTTCAATATTGTCAGTGGCACATGAATTCTGAAAAATATATTACAGTATAAGAAGAAAATAAATCATAAAATAGGTCAAGTTACCCACTCAGTATTTAGAAGATGGTTAAACCCTATCTGCCTAACCCTCAAAAGTCCTTCTAGGATCCAAATAATTTTTTTTCTTCATTTTCCTCAAACTTCAAACCACTTGAGAAAACCGCATTGAAAAAAGTGAATGTTGTTGTTGTTGGGATGGAGTGAAACACTTCCTTTCCCTCTCTCCAGTTCCCACATCCCAATACCTTGGATGCTTACGTTAGGCCATATTACAAACGTGTTATTTTATTATACATGACTCCTTGATTACACATAGAATTCATCTGCTGAGGTGACATACAGCAGGGAGACTCTACTGCTTGCTGTACTTCCCGCTTGGAAGGTGAGGCAAATAAAGACTACTTCACTCCAATGCCTAAGAAACATGAATTCCTCAAGTACAGACCTAAAAATCATATTCAATGGAATATATTATATTTTATATCTCTTTCACTCATTAACACACATGCGTTATCTACTACATGCCAGGAACTAGTTTAGGCACTAGAGACAGAACAGTAAAAAAAAAAAAAAAAAAAGCTAAAAATGCCTGCCTTCATGGAGATGATAATATATTGAAGATCATGCTTTAAGATTTTAGAAAAAAATCTAATTCATAATTCATGAATCTAATTTCATTTCAATCTGTCTACATATAAAAGATGTGTAGAATCTATTCATCAGCTTATAAATCTTACTAAACTAGTTCATAAGTATGACCAAAAATAAAATCTGAACATAGCATATAAAAGGGTAAATCTAAAAGTTCAGGATAGCATCCTGTAAATACTCAAAGAGTAGTTTTCTCCATGAAAAAGTGAACAGCCCCCTGAGGGTGACAGAGTCAAAGTACAAAGGGGCTTTGAGAAGAAAGTTTACCACTCGCTTCCAAAGAAATGCCTGTTGTTTCCCTTTTCATTTTATACATCAAATGTACAACCTTACATTACTGAGTTTAAAACTACACACAGATGCACGTACTCACACATTGCTATACAAATTGTTTCAGAAGCCCAAGATCATGCATAACTTTTTAAAAAGCACCTTTGGAAAATTTCCTATTCATAATGACTCCACTAATACTGTTTTACTACAGTAAAACACTGGTTTTTCCTATAGTGGAAGAATGGAAAGGAACTAAATTCATAAATGTTATGAGGGGTGACTACTGGCCTGAGGCATTAAACAGAACTTTGTTTAGTAAACAACCAGTCTCCAGATGGAAAGATCCTACGCAGAACCTAGAGAAACCTTTGTGCCAGAGAAACCACTATCGAGACCCATTCTTCCCTTGTTCTGATAGCTGGCCTTCCATCATCACTCCATCTCCTGGCTTCCCTTGCACGTGGCCATGTGACCAAGTTTGGGGTAATGGAGTGTGAGTAGAAATGGTGGGGGCAACTTGTCATCCATCCCCTTACAGACGCTTCACCTGGGTTTGAACTCACTTTCTCCTGGCTGGCAATGGTGATGCCAAATCTGGAAACTGCATGGCACCACTACATTTCCCAGGAGTGATAGAGTGAATATTTGTGTCTCTCACCCCAAATCCCTATGTTGAAGCCTAATCTCTAATATAATGGTATTTGAAGGTGGAGACTTTGGAAGGCAAATAGGTCATGAAGGCCTCATGAGTGGGATTAATGTCCTCATAAAAGAGACTCCAGGAAGCTCGCTCACCCTTCTGCCATGTGAGGCACAGGGAGAAGATGGCCATCTGTGAACTAGGAATCCAGCTCTCGGCAGACAGAATCTGCCAGGGCCCTGACCTTCGACTTCCCAGACTCCAGAGCTGTGAGAAATAAATGTGTTTGTAAGCCATCCAGTCTACTGTATTTTGTTATAGCAGCCCAAATGGACTAAGACAAGAGGCTTTTTGCAACTGCATGTCCTCTGTGGTTGAGATCTTGCCACTGGAATATAGTGGAAGTAACAGGTGTCACTTTGGCCTCAGTCTTTATATAGGGGCCCACCTCCCGTATGCTCTCTTTTGCCATTTTCTGGCCATAATCTAAAAATGGTGACATGACTTTGCCCACACAGGAAAGAACAATCCCCTGGGGAGACAGCAAAGAGACAACAAGGACAGAACCAGGATCCCTGAATTGTCCAGTGCAGCAGACATACCCCTCACCTCAGGAGCTTGCCAGGACTGTGACGTCACAGTGAAACTTCTTTGTTTTCCACATGTCTCATTTGGCGAGGTTTCTTTGCTATCATGACTTGGCAACTTTAATATTCAAACTATGTCAGAGTCACCCCACTGGCTCTGGTCCACAGGCCTTTGCCTATTTATTAATAGTGAGAGAACATTCTGGGGTTTTGTCACAGCAAACTAGTTAGCCTACACACCTATGTTCCTCCCACCTAATACATAATTAGTCATTATATAATTCTAGGAATAGGTACAAGACCCTGCCCAACATTCATTTCCCTTTCCCTCCTTCCTAACGGAACCCCGATTTGGTTTAGACATCCACTCTTTCTCGGCAACTCATATGCTTAGGCAATACTAACCCTGTTCCTAGTTTTAGCAAAACCTATCAATTAGTTTAATAAAACTTCCCTTACCATCAGTAATTAGTTCAGGGGTATGATGTGACCCATTTCTGGCCAATGAGATGTGAGTGGGGGTCTCCTGGGAGGGCCGGAGGAGCTGCTTTTGGTATACCTGAGGGAAAATTCTGTTGAGACCTGGAATTGATTCGGGCACTTATTAAGGATACAGCTAACACGGAGAGGAGGGAAGAGTGTGGACTATCACGAAGAGAAGGGAATCAAAGCCAGCCCTCCTCCAGATGAGTAAGCCAATATGGTTTAGGGTTTTGTGTTACCTGCAGCGGGTGGCATCCTGACTGGTAAAGTATAACAAGAGTCCCCATTAAATATACATACTAAATGAACCAACCCTAAAAATAGAGATAATATACCACCCCAGCCTAGTCATGAACTGAAAGAAACCTATTTAATTACTATCACCCTAAAAGCATCAAAGGGCACTCGAAGCGACGCTAGAGCAGAAAGGATAAGGGAAGGAGGGGACGAGGTGGGCAGGCTAGAGATGGGTCATGAAGACCACTGACAGCCGGGGGAGGATCTCAGAGGGAATGCTGAGAGCAGAGAAGATACTTACAGATGAGAAAGCAGAGATTTGCTTAAGGTCATGGGGCATTTTGTGGCAGAGCTAGTATGTGGGTTTACTTCCCCCCACAGTAGGGTTTAGTTTCAAGCATTCAACGAAAAACTTCAGTGTTTTAAGAAAATTAATTCTGGGAATGGTATGTAAGGGAAATTAGAAAGACAAAGTCTGAAGGTGCTGAAGATGACTATGGTTATCCAAGAGTAAGGCAAATTGAATTCCTACAAGGTGGTTTTCAAATAATATTAGCAGTCAATTCTCAATATATGAAATAGGTAGGTGAGATGTTTTATTAAATTCATCTTTCGGTTTAATTGGGTAAAAGAATATATTATGAACACAATTAATATGAACAGAACTCTTTGAAATCCAAGTCATTGTCTTTTTTTAAAATTTTTTATGTTTATTATTGAGACAGAGAGAAACAGAGAATGAGTAGGGGAGGGGCAGAGAGAGAGAGAGACGCAAAATGTGAGGCAGGCTCCAGGCTCTAAGCTGTCAGCACAGAGCTTGACGCGGGACTCGAACCCACAAACCATGAGATCATGACCTAAGCCGAAGTTGGGTGCTTAACCAACTGAGCCACCCAGGCGCCCCCCAAGTCATTTTCCAAACATGAGCTAAAGCAGTGGCACAAATTTATGTGTTGGTGGTATCTAGCAAGTAAAATATTGTACTTAACATATTATTTTTTGTCCATACGGTTTCTCATTGCTGTTCCTGAAATGTTTCAAAACATCTTAAAAAATAAAATTCAGAACTAATGCTTACTGACCCCCTGAAGCACTTCGGGAAGCCCTCAGAGCTCTATGGAGTACAGTGTGAAAAGTATTCAACTGAGGTTAAGGCTCAAGATCCCATTTCCATCATCCTGCTTTGCTGTTTTCCATCACAGTCATCAACTTCGAACAGAATATACAATCTCCTTATTTATCATTCTTTCACTATTTTACATGACTATGTAATTTATATCTGTTTTTGTATGTTTTATTCACTGCTGTACCCAGTTGCAAAACAATTGCCTGGCACATAGGTGATGCTCAATAAATATTTGTTGAACGAATGAGCAGAATTCCTTTTGAGCCTTCCCCCTTGTTTACAGTGCTGCTCCACCTGCAGTGAAAATGGCCTCAGCCCTACCGCCTTCTACTCCAGCCACCCTAACCCAGTCCAAATACCCTGTGCGGTGAGGGGCTTTTCCCCCTGGTGGGTTCAGCATCAACCCCCATGCTGCCAGTAGAATCCTATGCAAAACATTCTCTGGACACGTCTGCTTTTCTCTTGAAATTTTCAAGTCCATGTCTACTGTGCCCATGATGGGGTACATGCTCCTTGTGAGTCTTTATTTAGCGCCAGCTCTTTGTACAATTCCTGGCACATATTAGGAGCTTAGGTAAACATGCTGAGACGTTAGAACTGAATAGATGAACTGGACACATACTGCGAAGGAGGCATCAGCAAGACCTGGTAATGTGAAATAGAGAGGAGAGAGAGAGGAGAATGGAAAAATCAGTACTGCCATTACCATAAGGAGAGATCTTAGTGGGCTGCCCAAGCTCTGTGATGTTCACAGAGGCAGGACAAGCACTTAATGGGGAAGTTGCAGGCTGGACTCAGCCAGTAAGAGCTAGTGAACTGGGCACCTTTGTGGTTACCCACAAATCTGTGGCAATGTGAATCAGTGTGGCTGAGGAGTTTTAAACAAGCATTTGCTACAAAAGGATATCCAAAGAGAGATGAAGCATCCTTTTGTTGGGTTTTAGCCCAGGTGGATTTCTCTCTACTGTGACCTTCCATGGCACTTGAGTCTAATATAAAATTTGCCATTTAATTATGTGTATCTCTGTCTATCTATCAATCTATCTATCTATCTATCTATCTATCTATCCATCCATCCATCTTTCATCTATCTAAAGAAATAGAAAATGCAAAAGAAGAGTTGGAAACTTAAGTTGAGAAAATCTCCCAGAAAGCAGAGCAAAAAGATGAAAAAGATGGGAAGTCTGGAGGTGGAGGGAAGAAAAAAATGAGATGATGGATGAAGAAGGTCCACATGATAATAATTCCCCCCCCCAAAAAAAGAAGAAGAACAGAGAAAACAAAAGAGAAAATTTAAGCCAATTTCTCAGAACTGAAAGGGCATACAAAAAGCCCATACAACGGGTGAAAATAAATTATGAATATTGCTGTGAAGTTTCAGATTCCAGAGGAAAGTGAACTTTCCAGAAGCTTCCAATAATAAGGCGGGTAATAGGCATACGAAGCATCGGAGATCCAAACTATACAGGATTTCTCTCTTCTGGAAACTAGAAGATAGGGGAACAATGTCTTCAATGCTCTGAAGGAAAAAATGGCTTTCAGGCTAGAATTTGAAACCCAGCCAAGCCACCAACCTATGTGATAGAAAACCAGAATCATCTTGACATGGGAACCCACCGGCTCAGGCCCCTCTCCTCCTGCGTGCGCAGACTCATCATGCGTCCCTGAGTAGTTCTGCACATTGTCCTTTTCCATGTGGTCCCTCCACCCGTCCCAGATGACACCTTCCCTTTGAACCAGTCCTCAGTCAGGTAACAGGAGAATTCTCGCCCAGTAGGGCAGCAATTTTATTCATCCTGCAAATCCCACCAAGCACAGAAGAAGACTCAGTGCATTATTTATTGAATAAAAACCACTGAGATTCATTGATGGAATAGACTAGGCCATTCTGGAATGATTTTAAAAGTTTACCACCTAAATAAGATCAAAGCTGAATTTGAACTCTCAAAAATTACTTTGTGACCTAAAATTACTGGACTCACACAAGTCAAAACAAAATTATTCATAAAGTAAAACATTTTAAACTCAGGGTGTCTGGGTGGCTCAGTTGGTTGAGCAGCCTTTTCTTGATTTCAGCTCAGGTTATGATACCAGGGTCGTGAGATCAAGCCTCAGCATCAGGCTCTGTGCTGGGTGGGAACCTGCTTGCGATTCTCTCTCTCTCTCTCTCTCTCTCTCTCTCTCTCTCTCTCTCTCCCTCTCTCTCTCTCTGTCTCCACCCCCTCTGCCCCTCTCTGCTCATGTGCACATGTGTTACTTTCTGTCTCAAAAAAATTTAAACTCTACTAAGAAAATAACAACAGGGAAATGACATAATTTCTAAATAAATGGACATTTGCAAGTACACTGCTCTCCAAATCTAGACAGAAATTTGGGAAAATCAAACATAATGTTTTTAAACCAGAACACCACCAACAATGCATAGTTATTTGTCAATTAGTGAGACAAGTCAGGTTATAACCTTAACTACACTGTGTTAATTATGTCTATGGTTATTCATAGGTATCAAATCAAATACTGTTTATTGAAGTACTATGTACAAATAACAAATATACATACATTCATACGTAGACAGAGATACAATAAAATTTTACATTCACTCTAAGAAAAAAAGAATAAGCATCTTTAGCTTTTTCTCTGAAGTGAGAGTATACAGAAGAAAATTGGAGGTAACAAAAAATTACTAATCATCATTATTCTAGTAATGCAAGTTAAAAGACTGCTCAACATTGCTGAAAACATAATTCTTAACTTCAACAGTGAATCTGTTCTTCCTACAGATATTACACACTAAGGAAAAGCAGTCAGCATTTATTGAACAGCAGCTGTATGTAAGAAAGAACTGATAATATCCTCCACAGTCAAAATACAGAAACACTGTGGAGCAGGCGAAGCATCCCAGGAGTGTGATGTGTCCTTCCGCGCCCCACCTCCCAGCTTTCAGTGACATTTTACACCCCAGCCTTTCCTTCGTCTTCCCACTCTACCACGTTTTCTATCTGTATTTCAAGGGCCTGTGTAAGTCAGGGAACCAACTGGCACAATTTCACACTACCTATTTGTTTTCTGCTACCTTTCTAAGGTTTTCTTTTAAAACACAATGCCTAGGGGCATCTATATGGCTCGGTCAGTTAAGTGTCTGACTTTGGCTCAGTTCAAGATCTCACGGCTGATGATTTCAATCCCCACCTCAGGCTCTGTGCTGACAGCTTAGAACCTGGAGCCTGCTTCAGATTGTGTCTCTCCCTCTGTCTGCCCCTCCCCCACTCATACTTTTTCTCTCTCTCTCTCTCTCTCTCAAAAAAAATTGAGTACTGCAAAGGAAACAATCAAGAAAACTAATAGGCAACTAGTGGAATGGGAAAAGATAGTTGCAAATGGCATATCGAATAAAGGGCTAGTATCCAAAATCTACAAGGAACTCACCAAACTCCACACCTGAAAAACAAATAATCCAGTGAAGAAGTGGACAGAAGACATGAACAGACACTTCTCCAAAGAGGACATCCAGATGGCCAACAGGCACATGAAACAATGCTCAGCGTCACTCATCATCAGGGAAATACAAATCAAAAGCACACTGAGATACCACCTCACACCAGTCCCAGTGGCTAAAATGAACAAATCAGGAGACTATAGATGCTGGTAAGGATGTGGAGAAACAGGCACCCTCCTACACTGTTGGTGGGAATGTAAACTGGTGCAACCACCCAGGAAAACAGTGCGGAAGTTCCTCAAAAAATTAACAATAGAACTCCCCTATGACCCAGCAATAGCACTGCTGGGGATCTACCCAAGGGATAAGGAGTGCTGATGTTTAGGGGCACATGTACCCCAATGTTCGTAGCGGCACTTTCTACAATAGCCAAATCATGGAAAGAGTCTAAATGTCCATCAACTGATCAATGGATCAAGAAGATGTGGTTTATCTATACAATGGAATATTACATGGCAATGAGAAAGAATGAAATCTGGCTATTCATGGCAACATGGATGGACCTCGAGGGTGTTGTGCTAAGTGAAATAAGTCAGGCAGAGAAGGACAGACACCATATGTTTTCACTTATAAGTGTAATTAGAGAAACTTAACAGAAGACCATGGGGAGGGGAAGGGGGAAAAAAGAGTTAGGGAGAGAGAGAGGGAGGCAAATCATGAGAGACTCTTAAATACTGAAAACAAACTGAGGGCTGAAGGGGAAGGGGGAAAAGGGAAGGGAGGGGATAGACATGGAGGAGGGAACTTGTGGGGAAGAGCACTGGGTGTTATATCGAAATCAACTTGACAATAAACTATAAAAAAATGAATAAACATTAAAAACCTCAAAAATAAATAAAACACAATGACTAAAAACCTATAAGGAAACAAATGAGGGGAAGCTGTGATGCATGAGATACAGATGTAGGAATCTGTCCATCAGTATGTCTTTCTGACACTCTAACACAACATATGAGCTTCACATAAACAAAATTAATTCTGAATTTGAAATCTGGCAGCAATATGTATGAAAATTTAAGTCTCACTCTTCAACAAAATTCTGACACAGTACACTGTTGTACATAGATCCCTTAACTCTATCTAACTGAGAGCACTCAATTCTTGACACAGATCCAGGCCTGTGAGAAATAAGAAGGAAAAATATAAACCCTTTACAAAGCATGAAAATTGAAACAAACCCTTACTAGAGAGATACCAGGACAAATTCCTATGCCCTTTGTGGTGCTTTGCACAGACTCACACTAAATTCTACATCCCCAAACCCAACTCTAATCTATGACTGGAATAATGTATATTTAAAGATAGATATAGTATGCACTTTTTGAGTCAGAGTTTGACTTTTAAAGCTGCTTAAAATCTACAAGTATAACCAAATCAGAACAATTGTTTCTGAGCATTGTTTTAACAATCAGCTTTATATAATTTCTGTGAGCTTTCTAAAACATTGCAGAAAGATACACAAACCACACATTTACCATCTTAACCACTTCTAAGCGTAGAGTGTGTTAATGTTACACTTATGCTGTTGTGTAGCCAATCTCCAGAATCTTTTTCAAGCTTGGAAAATGTAAACTATGTCCTTTCAACAACTCCCCTTTCTCCTCTACCCCCGGCCACTGGCAACTACTTTACTTTCTGTTCCTGGGAATTTAACTACTCTAGATGGCTCATGTAAGTGAAATCATAAAGTATTTGCCTTTTTGTGACTATTTCACTTAACATACTGCCCTCAAGTTTTATCCATGTTGTTAACATGGGCCAGAATTTCCTTCCTTATTATGGTTGAATAATATTCCATTGCATGAGTGTGTGTATATATATACATACACCACATTTTGTTTGTCCATTCATCTGTTGATTGACATTTGGAATGTTTCCATCTTTTGACTATTGTGGACAATACTGCTATGAATATTTTTGAGACCCTGCCTTCAATTTTTTGATATATACCCAGAAGTGAAATAATTTTTTTAAAAAATTTTAATTCAAATTTTAGTAAGCTAACATCATTGGTTTCAGGAGTAGAATCAGTCAATCATCACTTATATGCAACACCCAGAGCTCATCACAAGTGCCCTTCTTAATATCCATCACCCATCTAGACTATCTCTCACCCACCTCCCTCCATCAACCCTCAGTTTGTTCTTTATCATTAAGAGTCTCTTATGGTTTGTTTCTATTCTCTTCCTCTCCCTTCCCATTCATCTGTTCTGTTTCATAAATTCTACATATAAGTAAAATCATGGTGATTGTCTTTCTCTGATTGACTTATTTCATTTACCATAATACATCCTCACTGCATCCACATCGTTGCAAATGACAAGACTTCATTCTTTTTGATGGCTGAGTATATACCACATCTTCTGTTCACATTCATCAGTGAATGGACATTTGGGCTCTTTCCATAATTTGGCTATTGTTGACAATGATGCTATAATGTTCATTGAGGTGCATGTACCCCTTCAAATGTGAATTTTTGATCCTTTGGGTAGATACCTAATAATGCAATTGCTGCTCATAGGGTAGTTCTATTTTTCGTTTTTTGAGAAACCTCCATACTGTTCTTCAGAGTGGTGGCACCAGTTTCCATTCCCACCAACAGAAAGAGAGGGTTCCCCTTTCTCTGCATCCTCACCAACACCAGTTGTTTCTTGTGTTGTTATTTTTAGCCACTCTGACAGGTGTGAAGTGGTATCTCATTGTGCGTTTGATTCTCTTTCCCTGATGATGTGTGATGTTGAGCATACTTTTCATATGTCTTTTAGCCATCTGGATGTCTTTTTTGGAAAAGTATTCATGCCCTCTGCCCATTTCTTAACTGAGTTATTTGGTTTTTAGGTGTTCAATTTAATAAGTTCTTTATAAATTTTGAATACTAACCCTTTAACAGATATGTTGTTCATAAGTATCTTTTCTCATTCTGTAGGCTACCTTTTAGTTTTGTTGTTTCCTTCACTGTGCAGAAACTTTTTATCTTGATGAGGTCCCAATACCTCATGTGTGTTTTTGTTTCACTTGCCTTCAGCAACATGTCTAGTAAGAAGATGCTATGGCCAAGGTTAAAGAGGTTGCTTCTTGTGGTCTCCTATACTATTTTGATGGTTTCCTGTCTCACATTTATGTCTTTCATCTATTTTGAATGTATTTTTATGTACGGTGTAAAAAAGTGGTCCAGTTTTATTACCCAGAAGTGAATTACCCACATGATAATTCTATTTTTAATTTTTTAAAGAACTACTATACTGTTTCCATCATGGCCACACCATGTTACATTCTCAACAATAGTTCAGGGATTCCAATTTCTCCACATCCTCATCAACATTTGTTATCTCATCTTTTTTATAATAGTCACCCTAACAGGTGTGAGGCAATATCTCATTGTGGTTTTCATTTGCATTTCCCTGATGATGAGTGATACTGAGCACTGAGCATGTATTTATGCACCTGTTGGCCATTTGTATATATTCTTTGGGAAAATGTCTATTCAGTTCCTCTGCCCATTTTAAAATTTTTTAATTTTTTTCTTTTATAGTTTATTGTCAAGTTGGTTTCCACATAACACACAGTGCTCATCCCCACAAGTGCCCTCCTCCATGCCCATCATCCCCTATTCCTTCTCCCCCTCCCCCATCAGCCTTCAGTTTGTTCTCAGTATTCAAGAGTCTCTCATGGTTTGCATCCCTTCATCTCCCCAACTATTTTCCCCCTTCCCTCCCCCAGGGTCACCTGTTAAGTTTCTCCTGTTCCACCTATGAGTGAAAACATATGGTATCTGTCCTTCTCCGCCTGACTTATTTCACTTACCATGACATCCTAGAGTTCCATCCACATTGCTACAAATGGCCAGATTTCATTCTTTCTCACTGCGATGTAATACTCCACTGTATATATAAACCACATCTTCTTGATCCATTCATCAGTTGATGGACATTTAGGCTCTTTTCATGGTTTGGATATTGCTAAAAGTGCTGCTATGAACATTGGGGTACATGTGCCCCTCTGCATCAGCACTTTTGTATTCCTTGGGTAAATCCCTAGCAGTGCTATTACTCTGCCCATTTAAAAATCAGATTGTTTGGGCTTTTTTTCTATTGAGTTGTATGAATCTATATATGTTTTGGATATTAACCCCTTCTCAGATATGTGATTTGCAAATATTTTTTCTCATTTGGTAGACTGCCTTTTCATTGTATTGATGGATTCCTTTACTGTTACAGAAGCTTTTAAGTTGGATGAAGCCCCACTTATTTTTGCTTTTGCTGCCTTTGCTTTCAGTGTCAAATAAAAAAAAAATTACAGCCAAAACTGACGTCAAGGAGCTTACCACCTACACTTTCTTCCAGGAGTTTTACGGTTTCACATCTTACATTCAAGTCTTCATTCCATTTTGAGTGGATTTTGTGTACCTAACTACCTTCAAAATCATTTTATAATTGAAGTTTACTGAATGCTCTCTACATGTCTCCTTGAGTTCTTAAAATGTATGAGGTAGTTCTAATTCTTAAGAGGCAGGTATTATTTAGTCAGGAGAGTGAAGTCACCTGCTCAAGATCAAACAATTGATAGCTGGAGGAGGTAACTCCAATGCTTCTTCATCATAAAATATTCATTTGTAATTATGACTGAAAAAATATACTGATGTCTTAGTATGTCTTTTAGGTGCTTTCCTGTTCCTTACCTTATTGGCCATATGAACTAGGTACAGTTGGCCCATTTTACAAAGTAAAATAAAGTTTAAGGGACATGCGTGAATAATAAGCGACAGAATTCAAACCAGGCCCACTGTCTTCCCACTACGCCACACCGTTTAGTGAAAGGAGCAGAGAAAGCAGACTTGTCAGAAACAGGTGGAACTGCGGCTTTACAGCATTTTGTAACATCGTGAACAACACGTGGAAATGTGGGAAGAGAGAGAAAATTATACGAGAATATAACAATCTTGCAGGGTTCTTCCTAAGTGTAAGAGAAACAGTTGAGTTGGGTGACCTCAATTTATTAAATCAATGCTGCTCATATTTTTCCTGAGAAACTCTATGAAATGGATCTTAAGGACTTAACTCTAGGCAGTTTGCTTAATGGCATACGTGCAAAAGTTCAGCAATGTACATGGAACTTCTTTTTGAACGTGCTCATTTTTTTCCATACCATGCTTGCAAATAAAGTGTATTAGTTTATAAAATATTTAAAGATTGCTCTGAACTGTTATTTATTTTTTTTAACTTAATGTTTATTTATTTTTGAGAGAGAGAGAGACAGAGCACAAGCAGGGGAGGGGCAGAGAGCAAGGAAGACACAAAATCCAAAGCAGGATTGAGGCTCTCAGCTGTCAGCAGAGCCCAATGGGGGGCTTGAACCCATGAACTGTGAGAACCTGGCCTGAGCCGAAGTCAGACACTCAACCAACTGAGCCACCCACGTGTCCTTGAATTGTTTTTTTTTTAAATACTTCTTTTTTGTTTACAGAGATAACATTTTTTTCATCTCCTTTAACTTAGTCCTATGGTTTAAAACAGATTTTTTTCTAAAGTATACAAAGATACCTGTTCCATGTAGTGAGTTCAGCAAAAGTTGATTATCTTACTAAATACTTAATATTCATTTAACAAATACATATTGAGCTCCAGCTATATGCCAGCAATGGCCTTAGCTGTCAGGATACAGTGTGGACCTCTGAATGTGACTTTTTCACAAAAAAAGAAAAGAAAGATTGTAAAAGAAACTCCTGTGGTGGTAAATCAAGGATAAACTATTCTCACTTATTTTAAGTGGTTGAAAATGGAATCAAACTGAATTCTCATTTGATCTTAAAGTTGAAGATAATTTTAGCTGGGGAATAAATTACGATTTTTATGAAGTTATATTAGTCATTCTTGAATCTAAGAATAATTTACGTGGGGGGTGCCTGGGTGGCTCAGTTGGTTGTGTATCTGACTCTTGGTTTCAGCTCAGGTCATGATCTCATGGTTTGTGCAATCAAGGCCCACATCAGGCTCTGCGCTGATAGCATGGAGCCTGCTGGGGATTCTCTCTCCCTCTCTCTACCCCTCCCTTGCTTACACCTGTGCACACACATGTGAGCTCTCTCTCAAAATAAACAAACTTTAAAAAAAGAATAATTTAATGTAAATATAGCATGTATTTTAAGTATGATCGCTGAAATTTATTCTCTTTTAAAATTAAGGCTTAAATTTCCAGTTAACATGAAATTATTCACATAGCATATACAATTATTTCACTAACTATATGATTCTTTTTTCATTATTTATTTATTTATTTATTTAATGTTTTTTATTTATTTTTGAGAGACAGAGAGAGACAGCGAGAGCAAGGGAGGGTCAGAGAGAGAGGGAGAGACACAGAATCCAAAAACAGGCTCCAGGCTCTGAGCTGTAAGCACAGAGCCCGACGCGGGGCTCAAACCCATGAACCGTGAGATCATGACCTGAGCTGAGGCTGGACACTTAACCAACTGAGTCACCCAGGCGCCCCTCTTTTTTCATTTTTTTAAATGTTAGTTTATTTTGAGAGAAAGTGTGTGCGTCTGCAGGGGAGGGGCAGAAAGAGGAGGAGAGTGGGAAAGAATTCCAAGAAGGCTCTGCACTGCTAGTGCAGAGGCCCATGCGGGGCTCAAATTCAGGAACCATGAGATCATGACCTGAGCCAAAATCAAGAGGCGGATGTCTAACCCACTGAGTCACCCAAATGCCCCTGATTCTTTTTTCATTTGAGTTTGCTCTCATTATTTCTATTCAACATCATACTGGAGGTGCTATCCAGTGTAATGAAGCAAGAAAAAGAAATAAAAGGAATACGGCTTGGAAAAAAAGAAAACTATCTTTATCCATAAATGTAATTACTATGAATTATGAAATTATGAAAATGTGAAAGAATCTATAAAATAGTTACTAGAACTGGCAAACATATGTAACAATATAGACTACAAGATCACTATACAAAAAAAACAATTAAATTCTCTATGTTAGCAACAACATACAGTCTGAGGCTTGTTACTAACTTGATCTGGGTCACCATTACATTGGTTTGTGTAAGCCATGGGCCAGTGTCAGTGGGAAGTTCCAGCCTCAAGGGCCATACAAAGTAAGGCAGGAAATGCAAGGCTCCTGGGCTACAGGAGAAGCAAGTGAATTCATCAGTCAGACAAAGACAAAAAGTCATGCCAGACCATGTGTCTGTAAATGTATCAGGAGGTTAGAGCTCCTGTTGACGGCATCAAATACAGCAGGATAAATACATACTGCCTGCATCCACATGACTTTTCCTCATTTCCCAGGACATGAATGGGGATGACCAACCCACTAGCAGGTCAGATTGTCAGGTGCAGGTACTACTAGATTCAGGTAGAGAAAAAAATAATTAACTGCCCCTCTCCTTCCCATAAGTTCCTGGAGTCTTAAGATTTCCCTCCCCACGTGCCATGACTGTTGCTCTACAAAACCAGTGTGCCCACTCCAGAGGTCATACCTTTCCCCTTTTCCAAAAAACACCTCCAAGAGTTTTCATAGCAGTTCCAAATATCTTGAAGTTAGGCTTATAATTCTTCTTTCACTCGTGTGTTATTTAGATTTGTGTTTTTTATTTTCCAATTACTGGGGGATTTTCCCCAAATATCATCTTGTAATTTTTTTCCTAATTTTATTTCCTTGTGGTCAGAGATATACTTGACAGGATCTCAATCATTTTAAATGTAGTAGGCAAAATAACATTTGAAGGCCGCCCTTCAATAATTTCCACATACAAATCCCCAGAGGCTGAGAATATGTTACCTTATGTGGCAAAGGAGAATTACAACTTCAGATGGAATTATGTTTGCTTACCAGTTTACCTTAAGATGGAGAGAGTATCCCAGATTATCCAGGTAGACTTGATAAAATCACAAGAGTCCTTATAAACCTAACCAAGGATGTAAAAGACCTATATGATGAAAACTATAGAAAACTTAAGAAAGAGATTGAAAAAGACACCAAGAAATGGAAACACATTTCCTGTTCATGGATCAGAAGAATAAACATTGTGAAAATGTCATTACTACCCAAAGCAATCTACACATTCAATGCAATCCCCATAAAAATTGCACTCAAAGCTAGAACAAACTATCCTCAAATTCATATGAAACCACAAAAGACCCCAAATAGCCAAAGTCCTATTGAAGAAGAAAACCAAAACGGGAGGCATCACAATCCCAGACTTTAGCCTCTACTACAAAGCTGTCATCATCAAGACAGTATGGTATTGGCACAAAAACAGACACATCGACCAATGGAATAGAATAGAGAACCCAGAACTGGGCCCACAAATGTACAGCCAATTAATTTTTGACAAAGCAGGAAAGAGTATCCGATGGAAAAAAGACTGCCTCTTTAGCAGGTGGTGCTGGGAGAACTGGACAGCAACATGCAGAAGAATGAAACTAGACCACTTTCTTACACCATACACAAAAATTAACTCAAAATGG
>NC_043703.1:51172642-51214467 GCF_006229205.1 Suricata suricatta | reverse complement strand
AGAAGTGGTTATATATACACAATGGAGTACTACATGGCAATGAGAAAGAATGACATATGGCCATTTGTAGGAAAGTGGATGGACCTGGAGGGTGTCATGCTAAGCAAAATAAGTCAGGCAGAGAAGGACAGATACCATATGTTTGCACTCATAGGTCTAACAGGAAAACAGGAGAAACCTAATGGAGGACCAGGGGGAGGGGAAGAGGGAAAGAGAATTGGGGAGAGAGAGGGATGCAAAACTTGAGAGACTATTGAATGCTGAAAATGAACTGAGGGTTGAAGGGGAAGAGGGAGGGGGGAAAAGAGGTGGTGGTGATGGTGGAGGGCACTTAAGGGGAAGAGCACTGGGTGTTGTATGGAAATCAATTTGACAAAAAACTATTAAAAAATAAATAAAGCTGTTATTAGCTGCATACACATTTAGGAATTTTAAGTCCTCTTGATGAACTGACCACTTTATTATATGTAATGTACCTTTTTACCCCTTATAATGGTCCCTGTCCTGAAGTCTATTTTATGTGATATTAATATAACAACTCTAGCCTTCTCTTGAGTAATATTTGCATGGCATACCTTTTCCTATTTTTTTACATTTAACACATTTGCATCTTTATATTTAAAGCAGGTTTCTTAGAGACAGTAAATAATTGAGCTGTCTATTTATCCAGTCTAACAATTAATTCAAAAGAAAGTATTTAGAACATTTATATTTAATATCATTATCAATATCATTAGGCTTAAATCTACCATCTTGCTATTTGTTTTTATTGGTCTCACCTGTTTTTTGTTACTCTTCCCCCTTTTTTCTTGTCTTCTTTGATACTAAATGAATATTGTCTAGGATCCAATTGAATCTCTATTATTGGCTTATTAGTTATGTGTCTGTTTTTTAGTGTTTTATACTTTTAAAGTGGTTTCTCTATTGTTTACCATATACATATTTAGTTTATCACAGTGTACCCTTAGATATTACTTTATTTTCATGTACTGTGTGACAATCTCACAATGGTGAGTATCTAGTTCCTTCCAACCCTCTCCTTTGTGCTATTGCTATTTTACATTTTATTTCCACATACATTATAAGCTCCACAACATACTATTAGTTTTGCTTTTAAAGGCCCATTATCCTCTAAGTTTCTAAAAATCACATGAAAACAAAAAATCTTCTGTACTTACCCATATACTATTTCTGATGTTCTTCATTCCTTTCTGTACTTATAAATTTTTATCTGGTATTATTTTTCTTTTGCCTGGAGAGTTTCCTTTAACATTTCTTTCAGTGTAGGTCTCTTGGTGATGAATTTTCTCAGTGTTTGTCCGAAAGACTTTTTTTTTTTTTTTTTGCTGGGCAGACAATTCTAGGTTAACGTGTTTTTCTTTTAAGAAAAACAATTTAAAGACATCACTCTATTGTCTTCTGGCTAGCATGGTTTCTGTTGAGGTCTGCTATGATTCTTATCTTTGTTCCACATACAACTTTTCTTTTGTCTCTGGCTGCTTTTATCATTTTCCCTAAGTCCCTGGTTTTCAACAATTGTGATGTACCTTGGTGTCATTTTCTTCATAATTTTTCTCTTTGGGGTTGATTGAGTTTCCTGGATCTGTACCTTTAGTTTTTATTAAATTTGGAAACATTGTGGTCATTGTTTCTTCAAATACGTTCTGTCTCTCTTCTTTTTTCCTCTCTCCTATTGGAATGCCAATTATACATATGTTTTAAGTGTGATATTGTCCCACAGCACATTGAAAAAAATGAGTAAATCATCAATTTTTTACTCTTTATTTATATTAGATATTTAAGTCTATGTCTTCAAATTCAAAAATCTTTTCTTCTACAGTATCTAATCTGTTGTTAGTCCTACTCGGGGTATTTTTTTTTCATTGCAGATATTGTATTTCTCATCACTATAAGTTATGTTTAATCCTTTTTTGTATTTTCCATTCCTCTTCTCATCACGTTCATGTTTTTTTCCTGCCTCCTTAAACAAATGCAGTATACTTATAATAATTCTTTCAAAGACTATTGGTCAACTCTATTATCTCTTCCTTTTGTAGTTCAGTTTCTATTACTTTTTCTCCTGTTTAAAGGTCCAATTTTCCTGCTTTTGTACACCTGGTAATTTCTTTATTAGCTGTTGGAGATTATGAATTTTGTCACTGGGATCTGGTAGTTATTGTATTCCTTTAACTACCATTGGGCTTTGTAGTCGAATACAATTAAATTAATTTGAGGCTGACTTATAAGCTTTATAATGGCATGTCCAGAGCAGCCTTAAGCCTAGGGCTAATTAGTTCCCATTATTAAGGTAATATCCTTTTGAGGAGGCTACCTGATGTCCTGTGTATTTTCTACTCTCTCTAGTGAGAAAATAAATTATTCCCAGCTCTGTATGAGCTCTGAAGATTGTTTTGCCTACTCCTTTCTGGTGTTTCTTTCTCCTATACATGCACTGACTAATTCTCGGTCAAAGACTCAGGAAGACGCAACAGATCTCTTCAACTTTTCCTCTGTGCAGCTCCCATCCTCTTAAAGAATTTTCCCCTCAAACTCTAACCCCTCCTCAAACTCTGTACTTTGCATCTTCAACTTAGCAAGAACACAGAACATTCTTTGGGTTTCCCCTCCAGCACTGTGACCTGGAAACTCTTCTCTAAGCAGTAAGTTGAGGCAATCATGGGGCTCACATCTTGGTTTCCACACACCCCTTTCTCTAAGGGATCACGGTAATGTGTTGTCTGTTGTTGGAAGACCATTGTTTAGTACGACTGTTTAAGGAAGGCAGTCTCTTTTACGCTGTCACGGCCAAAGGTAAATTGTTTTCTTAATACTGATTTAATTTTTCATCTCTTTAAACATGTTTGTATCAAATCAATTTTAAATGAACATACTATAACTAATGTTTGCTTAAGGAAGAAAGTTATAGTTGGGCAAATATATACTAGAACAACCTTTACCTCAGTGGATAAAAACATTGAAAAGTAAAACGACAATCTTCTGGTTCACTGTATAACAACAAAGTTACTGTAGTTTTTAGGCCTATCCTTGTATTTCAATACTGCAGAGACTGCAAAGTAAGAAACATGGAAAGGAAGATATTCCCACTTATTCATTCATTAATAAACACTTGTTGAATATCTGATTAAATCTAAGGCAAAGCTTTAGGCACTAAGACTGATACAAAGATGCATGAAATACCCTTGTTCTTATTGCTCTTATAAGAAACTTAAAGGTGAGATAAAAATATAGATATCACACATACATATCAGTATACAGTAAATGTCTTTGGAAAGGTATTTCTTAAGCATTACAGAAATTCACAGAGGAAAGAGATAACTCACAGTGTGGGCTTTAGAAACACCTGGATTTTTCAAGAGTTAAAATAATTCTTAAAAGTCATTATTTCATCTGCCTACATTAGCTTCAAAAAAAAAAGCATAGAACTTTTTTCATGTTTTTTTTAGTCTTAAATTCTGGTGGCACTGTTCTGTTTTCTTTGAAAATGTTGCTTCTACTTTATGTTCCCCCCACAAACATCCATTCCATCCATATAAAAGACTGCTCTGCTGCAAAACCTCCATCTTTGATGACTTTTTTTTTTAACATTTCAAGATGTTTGCTGTATCATAGCAGCTTCATTGCTTCTAATGTTTATTTATTTTTTGAGAAAGAGAGAGAGCATGAGCAGGGAAGGGGCAGAGAGAGAGGGATACACAGAATCCAAAGCAGGCACCTGTGTTATCTGTCAGCCCAGAGCCCAAAGCAGGGCTTGAACTCACTAATTGTAAGATCATGACCTGAGCTGAAGTTAGACGCTTAACCCACTGAGCCACCCAGGGGCCCCATGCAGCCTCACTGCTTCTATTCCGACAACAGTCAGAACTGGCAAACTACCCACTGCCACAAACTCCGAATCACAATCGCTATACTTTCCCTATATCAATATAACTTCAGAGTGTACTCCGTGGAGCACGGCCATCCTGAGAATTTGATGGAGGCAGGATGGCCATTATTTTGTGGGGGAGGAGGAGGGAAGACGGGAATACTTGAGACTGTTTTGTTCACATACGTTTTATAAATATGACATGTTATACTGATTTACAAATAGTTGTTATATCCTCAAGGGTTCCATATGCCCTATAAATCTAAGTTGGGCAGCATCCCTCAGCTATGATACAGCCTGTCTCTGCTAGCACTTTTATCATCTCATCCTATCATTTATCACCTAAATCTGCATTTTTTCTTATGTTGTATCATACGTGAAATTCATAAAATGGATCACTAGCTCAAAGTGGATGACTGCTGAATATTTAAAAGTAGGGATAAAAATAGAAGCATAAAGTACCATGAGCAAAAGTATTCAACAGAAGTTCAGGGTACATACACAATATCCATTTATGGGATTATAGCTTATTTTATATTAACAAAGAACAAGCATTATGAAAACTGTCATGGGGTGAATAACACAGGATAACTTTGACAACTAAACATCTATTTTCCAAAGTTGTTATACTTCCTGTTATACTCAGAATCTAGACAAATACAAAATCTTTGTCACTTTGTCAGAACATTGCTAACCCAAGTTATTATCGCTATATTATAGGAAACATAAATTTAGCATGTTTAAACTACTAGTCTCAGAAGAAAAAATCAAATCCTTAGCTATCTTTCTACAGCCTACACAGGATATTTTTAACTGTAAAATTATATTCTAAGAATACATTGGTTGGGTCAAATATAACCATAAGGTTATTTTAATATTTATTCAGAGTGAAAAGAATATAGGCGATGCCCTATTATGCTAAAGCTTAAACATAGTAACATACATTTTTCAAGGTAACTATACCTTATTATGTTTATATAAAGTTAACCTTAGTATCAGATTTTTTAAATAGTAAAACTCTTTAAGATGAATGAGGCTATTGTGAATAACTTCCTGAAAAAATCTTGGGAGCTTTAAATATTTACACCTGAACTAAAAACATACAAGCACTCTTATATACAACACTGACTAGCAGATGGGGTCATTTCCTACAATGTGGCAGCAAAGAAAAAAAAGAACAGATTGTACCATTTCTGTTTGGACAGCAATAAAATGAACAGCAAAGAACTCCTAAGCTATACCTATGAACAAATAATTTAAAAATTTTTTCCTTATATCACTTTATGGTGCAAACATTCATAAACTAATATAAGGTACATGTATGTATAAATATCTGGTTTTTATATAGTAGTAAATATTTAATGTGTTTACATAAATACGGGTGACAAGGAGCTCTTTCACTTTGTAAAGACCATTGTGAAAGTCTGGGTATCAGTTTCTATTATGGCTTCACCTTAATCTGCTCTTGTATTTGGTCCTCTACTGTGGTCACTGCCTCCATCTCAAATGCCAAGAGTGCTCCTCTCTCTGTGTCCTTCATGCTCCTTAAAACGGGGTGTAACGCTAACTCTGGTTTTATTTCTTACTTTGTATAATTCTTGAGAAAATATGAAGGGCTTCTGGTTTGTTTACTTGATTTCTCTCTCTCTCTCTCTCCCTCCTTGTTTTGTTTTCAGTATTCTCCTTAGCCTTTAAAGACCGAGAAAGCTGCCTGTCTCAGCTCAGGCACCCTAGAAAACACCGAGCCCCAGCAGCAAGAGTAAAGGATTAAGTGAGGAAAGGAATTAGGGTCTGCAAAATGAAGAGAGCGGGTTAATGTGCCAGCCAGGATTCTCAATGTGTTACTCAGGGAAGCCACAGAGAGCCCAGAGCAGCCTCGAAGGGAGAGGGCTGGGCGCTATCCCTTCCCCTGGCCACCGCAGGCTAGTAGGTTGCCCATCACTCCTAACCTTTCCAGGGAGTCCCTGTGCTGGGCAATGCCCACTCCTAAGCCCCTCCCACATGGCGCCCCCTGCCCTGCCGCAGCAACAACACTAGGTGAGGTGCTACTGTGAATCTGGGGAGTCTACTCACTAACAAAGGTCATTGATCTGTTAAACAAATATATTTAGGAAAATGGGAGCCAGGTTTCTCATTCTCACAGGAGAGAGAAAACTTAAGCAAAACGTGTGGTGTCGGATTGAAATGATTAATAATTCCAGTGTGAAACTATGGTGTTCAATATGAATAAATACACAAATAAATATGATGTAAATGTGCCCATAACTCTGGCCACTGGGATGCTGGGAACAGTGCAACTGCAACAGCCATGAACATACCTGATACTCAGATCTTGGTTTCTAAATTTTATTCTCCTTTGAAGGAACTAGGGCTTCTTGGAGAAAGGGTTTATTTCAAGGCTAGGGACAGGAAAGAACAAGATGAACCCGGGATATCTTGTTGCGTCAGAGAGTGGAGAAGTACTTAAGAATGATGGGGACACATCAGAAGAGCAGAGAAAGTAACTGAGAAGGCTGCTACTGGCTGACCTAAGAACTCAGGCATCAAGATAAATAATAATAATGGCGCTTAACACACTGAGTAAAATAGGAAGTCATGAGTCCATACGAAGATACACAAAAATAAATTTTAAAATAAATGGAAAGAAGAGAAAGCATTTCCTTAGAAGGCAAGTAAAAAATACAGAAAGAATAATTAAATTAGAAAAGCCATTTGGAAAACACCAGTCATTAGTTAAAAAAAAATCTCTAGCATTTAAAGATATTTATATAAAATGAGAAAGTTTTTAATGTTTTTTATTTTATTTTTGAGAGTGTGTGTACACATGAGCAGGGGAGGGGCAGAGAGGGGGAGACAGAGGATCCAAAGCAGGCTCCGTGCGGTCAGCACAGAGCTGAGCCCGATGTGGGGCTCAAACTTATGAACTGCAAGGTCATGACCTAAGCCAAACAAAGTTAGACACTTAATCAACTGAGCCACCCAGACATCCCTAAAATGACAAATTTTTTACATCTTTTTTTTTTGTTTATTTATATTGAGGGGTGGAGAGACAGAGTCATAATTTGAAGCAGGCTCCAGGCTCTGAGCTGTCAGCAAGCACAGAGCCTGATGTGGGGCTTGAACCCATGAGCCATGAGATCCTGACCTGAGCCGAAGTCAGCTGCTCAACTGACTGAGCCACCCAGGTGCCCTAAAATAACAAATTTTTAATCAAGAATGATCTGAGTTTGTGTTTCCCAACACGGTGTGGCTTAAGAAGCATAAAAATTCGGAGTAAGGCTCTCACTCAGCGGCTCTGCCAAATACTTAGCTACTTCTCTGATTCTTAGTTTCCTCACTGTAAAGGGATATGAACTAGATTCATGGTTCTAAGCTGTTAAATTGAAGAAAGTCTTTTTTGTTTTTCAAATAAAGACTTACATGAAACTATAATATATAAAATTCAGATAAACAGCTTGAGAATAAAATTTTCTGAGGAAAATTTAATTAAAAATTGGTATATTTAATAGAAAATGCTCAGAAATCAGGAGCTCTCAGACTTCAAACACCAATGTAGGGTGAGGGAAAAATAGTCATAAAGGATTCTGTTATAACAACATCGTAAACCTGACATTAACAATAGTCAAGTTTGCTGTGGTTTCCGTGGTGTAGTGGGTATCATGTTCTCCTAACAATAGAAAAGTTTAGTAGCCTTCCCAGGATCTAAAACTTTTAAAGGAAATTTCTGACAGATGAGTTGACCCAGAAATTTCTTTTTAAAATATTATTAAGAACTGGAAATAGTTCATTCATTTTTATTACATCAGACATAATTACCAAAGGATTTCCCCAGGATATGGCCTAGTTATGGACTGATACTAGAAGTCACAAAGTACTAATTAAGGAAAATCCAAGCCAGGAAGGAACTTAAGGGTCACCCATTCCAAGCTTCTATTCCAGAGGACAGAAACATCTCATTTAACAAGTGCTCTTCCACCGACCTTTATGATGGGAAACTCAGCATCTCAAAAGGTACAGAGCAAATCTACAACTGAAAACGTAAACGCCTTCCCTAGTATTCTTACATTTGATCTCAGTAACATTAGCTATTATATGAAATGGACTATGTCAAAAAACATAAAGACAAAGGACACCAATAGGTGAGGATGAAGAAATCCAAACCACAGTGTTAAATAGAAAAGTTTCTATTTGGGTATAGGGAAAACTAAGCCATTATTTAACTTCAAGGATAACGAAAGAACTATTCAGGCATTCAGACAGAAAAAGCAATGCGGGAAAATCAGGGTGTTCTCAGATTTTTCCACAATAAAAAAGTCAGAAGACAATGGAACAAAATTTGGAGGGAAGGAAAATGGGACTCAACAATATTATATTCAGCCAAATTATTCATGTATAAAGACAAGAGACATTCTCAAGCCTAAAAAGACTAAACAAACAAAAAACCAACAAAACAAAACAAAAACACCATGAGCCATTCTTGAAAATATCTGTAGGTATAAGACAGCTGTGATAGCAAGAGAACTGTTTCCACAAACAGCATCAGCTTCCTGACTCCTGCCTGGATGGCACCTGAACACGGACAGTGCAGTGGTGGCCTCTGATTTGTATCCGCTCAAACCTCTCAGGGACTTCACAAGGACCCAATTCCCTGAATTAAGTCCCTTTCTACTTAAAATACCTAGAGTAATTTGTTTAGTGCACTGAAACCTTGCTGACACGGCACTTTACTGCATTCATTTTGATTCTTTACAATCGCATGTTGTATCATACTTATTTTTGCAAAAGCAATACAGTGATTTTAGTTCAAGCAAATAAAAAATATGGAAGCAAATAGGACAAGACATTCATGCTGTTTAATTCTGGATTGTAGCATATGAAAGATTATTACCTTTTCCTTTTTAAATTCCTTTTTCCAGAAATATGTCTCCTTTAAAGAAATAAATAGCTCATTTTAGCTGCAAAGTAGAAATAGGATTATAGGAAAGGAAGGCTGGAATCAGGAAAACCATTTAGCAAGCTGATGCAATAATCCCAAACTACCCTCCCAGTCCACACTATAGCTAGGTATTTTTATCCTGATTCTATCTGGTGGAAACAGAAGTAAATAACATATAAATCTGGATGGTCAGCAGGCCTTTCCATTTCCTTTAGCCCCAAGAGCCGAGGAGTGCCTTGAACCAAAAGTCAAACTAGACTAAGATGTTTTATTTATTTATTTATTATTTATTTATTTTTAGATTTTTTTTAATTTTTTAAATGTTTATTTATTTTTGAGAGAGAGAGAGAGACAGAGCGCAAGCAGGGGAGGGGCAGAGAGGGAGAGAGGCACAAAATCTGAAGCAGGCTCCAGACTCTGAGCTATTAGCACAGAGCCCAACACAGAGTTGAAATCCATGAACTGTGGGATCATGAGCCAAGTCAGACACTTAACTGACTGAGCCACCCATGCACCCCTTTATTTAATTATTTTTTAATTTAAATCCAAGTTAGGTAATATATAGTGTGATAATAATTCCAGAATAGAACTTAGTGATTCATCCCAAAAAGTGCCCTCCATGATGCCCATCACCCCTTTAGCCCCTCCCCACATCCAACACTCCGGCAGCAACCCTCAGTTTTTTCTCTGTAAATAAGAGTTTCTTACAGTTTATCTCCCTCTCTGTTTTTATATTATTTTTGCTTCCCTTCCCCTATGTTTACCTGTTTTGTATCTTAAACTCCACATATGAGTGAAATTATATATTTGCCCTTCTCTGACTTAATTCACTTAGCATAAGACACTCTAGTTCTATCCACATTGTTGCAAATGGCAAAATTTCATTCCTTTTGATCACCGAGTAATATTCCATTGTACATATACACCATATGTTCTTTATCCATTCATCAGTCGGTAGACATTTGGGCTGTTTCCATACTTTGGATATTGTTGATAGCACTGCTATGAACATTGGGGTGCATGTGTCCCTATGAATCAGCACTCCTGTATCCTTTGGATAAATATCTAGTAGTGCAATTGCTGGGTTGTAGGGTGGTTCTATTTTTAATTTTTTGAGGAGCCCCCATACTGTTTTCAGAGTGGCTGCTCCAGTTTGCATTCCCACCAGCATTTTAGAAGGGTTCCCCTTTCTCTGCATCCTCGCCAACATCTATTGTTGCCTGAGTTGTTAATCTTAACCAATCTGACAGGTGGGAAGTGGTATCTCATCATGGTTTTGATTTGTATTTCCCTGATGATGAGTGATGTTGAGCATTTTTTACATGTGTCTGTTAGCCATTCGGATGGCTTCTTTGGAAAAAATGTCTATCCATTAGACTAAGTTGTTTCTAAATAGGAGGACCTAAACCTCCATAACACTTCCATTAATCAGAAAAATATTCAAGGACAGGACCAATGACAACAAAAGTTGCTTTCCAATTTCAATCCTATTCTAAATACACAATCTTCAGAAGCTTGTATTTGTCATTCCTTACACAAATATTAAAATACCCTTTTCTTTCTTGAGTAAATAAGCTTTGCTTTTAGTATTGAAACATTAAGCCAAGTGCTACTAGTAATAATCAATAGTAAAGTTCCGTGCAAGCTTTTAAAGGCCCTAGCCATAGACTTTCCCTAATGATGTATTTCTACACTAAAGGCTGTAATATTATGCATGTTTAATAACAATAAATGGAGACATTTTACTAATACTTAAATTACACTGACTTAATTAACTACATTAATTTATTAATACTAAACTACATCAGAAGAAAATAGTCTGTTATTTTTAGAAGTGTTAAGTTCATAATATGGGCAGAACAATGAAGCATCCAGTCTCTCTATATAGTATTTGGTTTCTCAAGGGCTACGTTACAGAATTTATTAAATGGTCAAGTGGAAGGATTATTACAAATATAAGCAATTTAAAAGCACCAAGAAGAATGTCTGAACTAAACTGCCAAAAGAGAGTGAATAAACATTAGGGAGAAAGATAGAGTGATACGTAATTCCATATTGTATAAAAGTTAAGGAAGAAGAAAATTTAGGGACTTTTAATAGAAGTCTTAGGGCACCTGGGTTGGTTAAACATCAGACTCTTGAATTTGGCTCCGGTCCCAATCCCGGGATCGTGGGATTGAGCTCTGCCTCAGGCTCCACACTCAGTAGGGAGACTGCTTAAGATTCTCTCTTTCCCTCTCCTCTTCCCCCACCCACATACACATATATGCTGTCTTTCTAAAATAAGAAAATAAAAGTTTTAAGTTATATACCACCCAAAGAAAAACCTACACATACAGACATACATACAGAAAACAATCTGATAACCGATAACTTTTTTCTCAATACTATAGAAACTGGAGCCATATCAACTTATTTTAATTAGCAGCCTTAGCTGTTTCCCTTGGATAATTGTACTGTCACATTCTTTAAACTAATATTCTGTTGCTTACATATTCTTGGAATCATTTATGAAAAAATAATCAAATTCTCAACATTATATGTTGATATTCTATGGGCACAGGAAACAGAAACAGAGTTATCATCAGTGAAAGCATGATTACACTAAACACAAATATGAGTAAGATTTCTAGCAAATGTGTGGTAAAAAAAAAAGTTACAATGTTTCCTTATAAAACATTTTACTGATATAAATATTATATATTTCCCCTTCCAGCTTTATAGTGGAGGTTGATTTTTCTCTTCTTTCTCCAGTTGGTCATTGTCCAAAAGGCCAGTGCAGAAAGTTTCCATGAGAGGGAAGAGAAAATAAATTACTACATTAGCACAGATTATACATCCAAATATACATATTGAATCCTTTTTGATATATGGTAACTTAGTCCCTTCCTGCTACTGTAACAAAATAACAACAGAAATGTACTTCTTACAGGTCCAGAGGCTGACATTCAAAATCAAAGCACTGGAAGATTCTGCGTCTGGTGAGGGCCAGTTTACCGGTTCATAAATGACTATTTTTCACTGTGTCCTCACATGGCAGACAGGGCAAGGGAGCTCTCCAGGGTCCCTGTTAGAAAGGCACTAATCCCATTCATGAGGGCTCCCTCTTCCCACCTAAGCACCTCCCAAAGGCCCCATGTCCAAATACCATTACGCTGGGGATCAGGTCTCAACATACGAAATTGACTAAGACACATTCAGTCTATGCATAATTCTTTCATTCTACAGACCAATAAAGAACTGAGCTATTTCCTTTCTAACACGGCAGTGTGTTACCCAGGCTACTCAATCACATGAATAACAATTTTACTAGTCAAGTAATTTGTTTTAAGTTAGTGTCTTGGAAACTAGAGACCTTTTTTTTTATTTGATTTTTTAATAGACTAAATCTTGAGAAGTTTATTTATAAAAAACCATTTGTAGAATATTTACAAACACCATCTGCAATTTTCAGAGAAAGGTTGTAAGAGGATTATGTGCAATGATCCAAAATGAAAAGTGAAATCATGTTGAACGTCAGCTCACATTAAAAGTAAAAAGCTATTATCATATGAGATTCAAAGCTGACTGTATAATATGTTATTTAAAATTGTTCAAGACATTTAGAGTCTTCAAAAAGAGAAATATGGAGTTTCAATTAGAAGCATGGAAATCAGGGATGTAAACAGCTAACGCTGGTAGATCTGAGGTGACAGTGAATAAAAGGTAGATTGCGGTATGAAAATAGAAAAGACTAGAAAGAAGCTGCAGAGGCAGGCAAGTGTTCATGTGATAACCACAATAATTAAATGAACAGCCAGCGCTGTATGAGACCTAAAGGAGTCCCCACCTTCCCCCTCCCTAAATTTCAGTTCGAGGCTCCAGCAGCCCATAGACATTAATAAAAAGACATTTAAGTAGCCTAAACAACAGGCAGAAGCAGTGGGGACCAGTTGACAAATGTGTGAAGAGCTAAACTTCAAAGGGACTTTTGAAAGCTTTGCAGATTATGGGAAAAGAATGACAGGATTTTATTTATAGATTAACAATTGTGCAAAAGAATGAGAGTGGAAGTTGAGCCAAGTACTTCTTGCACTTTTACACTTAGATCTGGTGTTCACTGAATGTCCTTAGCTCCAAAAGATGCACTTTTGCGATCAAGTAAATATTTTAGTTATAAAGTTCTTTCGCTTTAGAACAGTGAGAAACGATGCAGCGGCCTAACCACCACTAGTCTGCCAGCTCGAAGATGAATATTCTAAATGCATCGCCAACCCAGAGGGATTATTACACTTTGAAACACCACTAGTAAATTTAATGGCAACTTAACACATTGCAGAAAAATGACCTACCATAGGAAACACTTCAAAAGAGACAGACAGCAAGTTGAAGCTCACTTTTATACCTCATCTCATTGAAACCTCAGAGAGACCTAACAGAATGATCTCCTTATCTCGATTTTAAAAGTAGAAAACTTTGTCTTGAGGTGTTACCTAACTCACTTACTATCATACAACTAATAAGCGTAAGGGGCAGTAAGGTCTGGATGCCTTGAAAACTCAAGCAATATCTCAAGGTGCCAGGGAGGCTCAGTCGGTTAAGCATCTGACTTCGGCTCTGGTCATGATCTGATGGTTCATAAATTTGAGCCCCGCGTCAGGCTCTGTGCTGACAGCTCAGAGCCTGGATCCTGCTTCAGGGTCTGTGTCTGCCTCTCTCCTGCTCATACTCTGTCACTCTCTCTCAAAAATAAACAAATATCTAAAAATTTTTAAAAGAGCAATATCCATCACCAAGCAACGTTGCTCTATTGCTCGATGTGAAACAAGGTACCAGATACAATTGATTTTAAGTGTGGCATCTGCATTCAAATATTCAGTTTTATTTTTCCAAAACTTGTTCTGTTAAATCAAACTATGCACGTATTAGAAGTAGGTTTTGAGGTGGTATTCAACATTAGAAAGCTACGCCAGGTGGCAAGTAGTTAACAGGTAGATGTGTTTTATTGATCGTTGTAATTCTAGTACATACATAGTATGATGTATATTCAGGATGTTAGGGGAAGAGTGGATGGATGGATACTGGACAGCAAAGCAGTCTGTTCTGAAACATTATCTGAGTTTGGAGCTACACAAATATGTTACAGCCTAGATGCCGAGGTAGGGCAAAGATGCCTTTTTTTTTTTTCATTTCCATAATGTGGATTTGTTTCAAGTGTCATCTTAATAGTTATTTTCATATGTCATGATAAATAGTTTACAAATATTTCCTTTGTTTAATTTATTCAAAGGAGAAAGGAAAAATAAAATGTAGTGTTTCTCACGACTGGTTTTTGAGTGGGATACCTAAACTTTTACCGTCCTCAGGAGAGAGTATTGGTAAATGTGGTGATTTTACTGAAGACATCAAACTGTACAAATAACAGGGTTTAATCATGGCAAAAATCATACATTGAAAGATTATTTAATATGCATACATTAATCTTCAATAAAACACATATAATTCAGTAATCCATGTCCAAAACACAAAAATGCAAATAAACCAGCACCTTTCAACTGTGACTATTTTCTACTATGTACCTTAAAACCATAATGACTATAATGAAAAGAAAATTCTTTAATTCAAAAACATATATAAGCTCATAATAACAGCAAAAACAGAACTTTGTAAATTTTCTGATTAGTCTTTCAAAAACATTCTGATAATTTCTGGGAGAACTCCTGAAACAAGTTGCATGAATTCAGTGGACACACAAAAAAAATGTGTTTGAAAACAAGGGTAATAAAGTATTCATTTAGCTGAGTACTAAGAGGAAAAGCCATCATGCAGTTCGAGCTTGCTAGGACACAGTTCTTCCCTGCAGCCTGACTTCTATTACTTGGGCTTCAAGACTCAGTTCAATAGGACTTCCTCCAGAAGTCTTTCACATCTGCCCATGAGCGCCCTCTATGTTTGCCTCTGTTACTGCATGCGTCCATTACCATACGCATTTGTATACAAGGCTGTCTGCCCACTGCACAAAGGGACTGCATTCTACTAATCTTATATCCCTAGCACAGAATGTACCCTTAATAAATGGCAAAGAAAAAAAAGGTATTGATATGTTGCATACCCAGCTATATAAAATACTGAGTGTCTGTCAGGCAGGACACTGGTCTAAATTTGAGTTACTCCCACCACACAGATATCAAAGAGAAGGCTGAATATTACCACCACAAATAAAATATATAAAAGAATTTCTCAAAACCAGAACTACTCCCTTATTCACTCAACAAAGACTTTTCAGGCAACTACTTTAACAGGCATTGCTCTAAGTACCAGAGACAGAGCAGGGAGAAAACCGAATATCCCTGCGCCGGCGGAGTTTTTATTGCAGTGTTGGAAGATGGACAACAGAGAAATAAATTACTATGTAGGTATTAGATGGTGATCAGTGATGAGGGGAAAAGAAAAGAAAGGAAGAAACCTGAGGCATGCCAGGCTGGTGGTGGGGAAAGGCAGGGGAGGGCAGCGCTGACCGGCGTGGGGCAACATCTGAGGGGAGGGAGGGAATCTGATTAAAGATACCTTTTCCTTTGTTTAAAAATTCATTGGTTAAAAACACTATGTTCTATAAGTTGCTGAAATAAACAAAAACTCCAATAGACACTACCCTATCTACGTTTTTGTAATGACATTTCACAATCCAGTAAATTTAGAAACTATTTTCAAACAGAACTAATGAGATACCATTGACTCATGACAAAGAGCAGATTTTTGTTTCTTTGCAAGGTAAACTTTTTTTTCTTGACCATCACAGAGCAAATTTTGCTTTAGATGCTGATTTTAATTTAAACATCAGACTTGCTAAGGTATATTATTTATTTCCTTTAATATTAATATAATAAATGACCTCCGTTGAGTACCAGTTATGTTCCATCACTGTTCTGAATACTCATATTATCTAATTTAAATCATCACCCAATTCTATGAGGTAGACACTGCTGTTTTCCCAATTTTACCAGTGAGTCTGCTTTAGAGAGATTAAATAACTTTCCTAAAGTCTCTTAGACAATAAGTCAGACAACTAAGATTTTAAACCAGGCCTTTCTCAAAAAACAAAGTCCATGTTCTACTGCCTCAAAAGTAAGAACAATTATGTTAAACAGCATTTTAACATGCCTTCTTATTTAATTCTTTAAATCTAGATTAATATGGAAAGAGACCTCATAATAAAAGCTTTTCTTATAATCCAGACATTAATCAGTATGAACTCCTAGAAGCAGAGTATAGGCCCTATTTTTAAAGACCACTTTGGGAATCTATTACATAAACTCAGTGAATGGTGATCCCAGAAGAGTTATTATGAAAAGGAAATAAATGTAACTGATAAAAACAAAAGTAAACCACATCTTTCTGTCTCTAACAACATTTCTAGTCTGGGAGTTGTTCCTTTTAACTTAAACCAACACAGAAGCAAGAAATGTATTATTAATTGTTGGATCAATTGTAGCAATAATTAATAATTAAACCTAAGGATTAAGAACTAATGTAAAGTGTTGGTGTTAACACACAATGGTATCTCCTTGTCATTTCAAGCTTTTATGATCTTTCTGGGATAAAAGCCATTTTTCTATCACATGAACAGATTATCTCAAAGTCAAATATGTGTTTGGTGTAGGAAAAATGGTTCATTATAATGAAATGAGTAATTCTGTGTTCTATCATCAAAGTTCTTTTTCAAAGTGTATTGAAAATTAAAACACAAACTAGTTTCTCTTCTGTCAGAACAGATTTTTTTGGTATACTATTCTGATTTGATGGGTTCTGAAGTGATTGATTTCAACTCAAGCATTGGCTCTCCTTTCATGAATAATAAAAAGAATTTAAAAGTTTCTGATAACTCTTTTCTCCTGAGGAATAAAATAAGAAACTTAACATAGTTAAGCTTTTTAGTAGATGTTTCCTCGTAGAACCATTTCCTAAACTGGATTTCATAGACCATTCTAGTCTTCTTTGAAAAGAAAAACCTAGAAATTAATGATACTTTTCCTGTGAAATGGTTTAATATACAGTTGACTATTGTTATTCGCAGTAGCTGTGCTCTGTAAAGCTGCTGTGGGAACAGCAAACGATACCAATGAGGCAAAGCAATCTTGAAAAAGAACGAAGCTGGGGGTATCACTCTCCCTGATTCCAAAGTATATTACAAAGCTCTTGCAAGCAAAACCGTATGGTACTGGCATAAAAACAGACACACAGGTCAGTGGAACAGAATAGAAAGTCCAGAAGTAAACCCACACACATATTGTCAATTAATTCACAAAAAAGGAGCCATGAATATACGCTGAGGAAAGGACAATCTCTTCAACAAATGGAGCTGGAAAAACTGGACGGCCACGTGTGAAAAAATGAAACTGACCATTTTCTTACCCCATACATAAAAATGAACTCAAAATGGATTAAAGACTTGAATGTAAGCCCTGAAACCATAAAACTCCTAAAAGAAAACTTCCTGGCAATTAGCTCATTGTCATCAGTCCTGGTGATGATTTTAGGGGGTCTGAAACCAAAAACAAAGGCAACAGAAGTAAAAGTAACCCAAGTGGGACTACATCAAACTAAAAAGTTTCTGCACAGCAAAGGAAATTATCAACAAAATGAAAAGGCAGAAAAGTGAAAAATGAAAAGGGAAAAATATTTGCAAAACATGTCTAATTAATGGGTTAATATCCAAAATATACAAAGAACCCCTACAACCCAACAGCAAAACCAACCAACAATCTGATTTAAAAATGGACAGAAGTAGGGGTATAGCTCAGGGGTAGAGCATTTGACTACAAAAATGGACAGAAGGGGTTCCTGGGTCAGTCAGTTAAGTGGCTAACTCTTGATTTTGGCTTGGGTCATGATCTTATGGTTTGTGAGTTTGAGCCCTGTGCTAGGCTCTGTGCTGACAGTGCAGAACCTGCATCAGATTCTTCTGTCTGCCTCTCTCTCGGCCCTTACCCCACTGGCGTACACATGCTTTCTTCTCTCTCAAAAATAAATAATCATTAAAAAATAAATAAAAATAGATAGAAGACCTAAACTGACATTCTTCCAACTAAGAAATATAGATGGTCAACAGGTACATGGAAAGGTACTCCACATCACAAGTCATCAGGAAAATGCAAATTAGAACCACAATGAGATTTTATCTCATAGTTATTAGAAAGGCTATTATCAAAAAGACAGGATATAAATAACATTTTTTGGTTAAGATGTGATGGGAATGTAACATGGTGTAAAACATTATGGAAGTTCCTCAAAAAAATCAAAACAGAATTACCATATGATCCAGCATTTGCACTCCTTGGTATTTATCTGGAGAGTATGAAAACACTAACTCAAAAAGATACATACACCCTCTCTCCCATATTCATTGCAGCATTACTTACAACAGTGAAGACATGAAAACAACCTAGCATCCATTAGTGGATGAATAGATAAAGAAGATAAGGTATATGTAACATGCAATGCATTATTATTCAGCCACAAAAAAAAAAAAAAAGAAAGAAAAATCTTGCTGTTTGTGACAACATGAATGGAACTTGAGGCCATAATGCTAAATGAAATGTCAGAGAAACACAAATACCATGTGATCTCATTTACATGTGGAATCAAAAAACAACAACAGAAACCCAAGCTCATAGACACAGAGAACAAAAAGATGGGGGCCAGAAACTGGGGAGTGAGAATAAAATGAGCAAAAGGACTCAAAAGACACAGAATTCCAGTTTATAAAATAAATAAGTCATGGGGATATAATTTACAGCTTGGTGACTGTAGTTAACAATACTATATTGTATATTTGAAATTTGCTATGAGGATAAATCTTAAAAATCCTCATCATAAGAATAAAATATACATATCACTATGTATGGTGATGGATGTTAATTAAACTTATTGTGGTGATCATTTCACCATACATACAAATATTGAACCATTATGTTGTACATCTAAGATTACCATAATACTTTATATGTCATTATACTTCAATAAAAATTTTTTAAATAAAACAAAATTTAATAGAACAACAATGAAAAGATATCTCAAAACTCAAACTAAAAGAAGTCTCTGTGAACACTGAATTAGTGAATACTGAACCATAGCTCCTGAGGGAAATGCAGGGCTAAGTTCCTGTGAGCCTTTCCATCAACTGACCAATACCTAGTCATTTTCTGCTCTGTTTAGTATTTATCACTGCTCTATTAACATTGAACTCATAGCCAACAGCACTTTAACTCACACTTCAAGGAAGCTTACCTAACACACCTATTTTTTCCATACAGCACATGCAGCCTTCTTGATTTTAGGAACTCTAGACAGCATTTTAGCACTAAACTTGGGACCAGTTATAAAACAGCAAAGCACCTAGAGAAAGCACAAAAACATGGAAGATATCTCACTAAATAGATCACAAAAAGGTCACCTGGGAAGGCAGACTCTCACCTGAATCAACCCCAAAAGGTGACATGCCCATGCAGTAACTCAAATTTCCCCCTACTCTATACACATCCACAAATGGCCACAAAAACACCACAAGCTTTGATTTTGGAGTAACAAACAAGTTTTAGTGAGTAGGCAAATTAGAAAATATGGAATCCATGAATAATGAGGATCCACAACATACAGATACAATGTTAAGTATATGCATGTGGTGGTGTTGGCTGTGTGAAAAACTGTACTAACTTGTGTTGTATGACACAGTAACGACAGCAAGTTGTACTAAAAATTACTGGACGTCTGAAGGTATGACTTCTAACCTCACGATGATGCAAAAGCAGCATGTCACTGTTTGTCACGGGACGTATGTCATCTCTAGCCTAGGCCATGTATTTTGTCCTATGATGCCAAAATGAATTTCAACGGTTTCTGCATCTAAAAAATTTCTAGTAGGTGTGCTTATATTGTTTCAGGGGCTGGAAGAACAAAATTTTTCACAAAAGAGATACACTTTATCAAAAAAGTTCCTATAGTATTCTGTCAAAACATTATTATTTACTAAAAATTTTATATTCAAGTAAGTTTTAGAAATGCTACCAATAGCCAAGACTTTTTATTATCAAGTTTTTAAAAGTTAATATTTAATGTAGGGGCGCCTGGGTGGCTCAGACAGTTAAGTGTCTGACTTCGACTCAGGTCCTGATCTCACAGTTCAGGAGTCTGAGCCCTGTGTCAGACTCCCTGCTGACAGCTCAGAGCCAGAAGCCTGCTTCAGATTCTGTCTCCCTCTCTCTCTGCCCCTCCTCCGCTTGCATTCTAGGTCTGTCTGTCTGTCTCTCGCAAAAATAAATAAACATTAAAAAAATTTTAAAGTTAATTTTAATTTATTAAAGAAACAAATTAAAAACCTAAGTCATTCAGAAGGTAAGTTCAGCTTACAAGTCATATTATTCTATTTACAAATCTAGCAAATTTTAACATTTGTTTTAGGAACTACTGATTTTATTATCAATATTTAACCTTTTGCTTATTATAAAAATTAGGTTATGTAGACTTTCAGCTTCTAGTATCTCAATAATATCTTTATAATAACCATACCAATAAATACAGAGCACATCAGTAAGAATTTTTTGTTTTTGTTTTTACAGAAATGATAAATGATAATGATAAATTGAATTATTCAATTATCCCTTTATATAAATAGAGAAATTAAAGCATGCTGCTAGGTGGATAATACCATCTATCTTTGATAATTCCTATAGAAATATTTAATCCACCTCTATAAATATGAAGCACTATGCCACCTAATGATCAGATGTTTTATTAATACAGACTGAGTGGTATTTGAATTCCTTTGGTGTGTAAGAATTCAAAATTTCGCTTTCAGTTCTCTGTAATGAGGTACATACAAATTTAAAAACTAAAGATTTTTCTTATTACCAAAGCAAACAAGCAAACTATAAAATAGAATTGAAAATAGAAATAAATAAAAACCCTCAGCAAAGTACGTTTAGAGGAAACATACCTCAGCATAATAAAAGCCATGTATGAAAAACCCACAGCTAACATCATTAATGGGGAAAACCTAAGAGCTTTTCCTCTAAGGTCAGGGACAAGACAAGGACGTCTATGCTTGCCACTTTTATTTAACATAGTACTGTTAGTCCTAGCCATAGCAATCAGACAACAAAAAGAAATAAAAACATCCAAATTGGTAAGAAAGAAGTAAAACTTTCACTATTTGCAGATGATATGATACTCTATATAGAAAACCTGAAAGAGTCTACCAAAATACTGCTAGAAATCATCATTGAATTTGGTAAAGTCACAGGATACAAAATCAATGTACAGAGGTCTGTTGCATTTCTATACATCAATAATTAAGCAGCAGGAAGAGAAAATAAGAAAACAATCCTATGTACAATTGCACTGAAAATATTAAGAAGATACCTAGGAATAAACCTAACCAAAGAGGTAAAAATCTTGTAGTCTGAAAACTATAAAACACTGATAAGAGAAACTGAAAATGACACAAGGAAATGGAAAGACATTCCATGCTCATGGATTAGAATAACAAATATTTTTAAGTGTCTATACTACCAAAGCAATCTACAGATGTAACATAAACCCTAAGAAAATATGCCAACAGCATTTTTCACAGAACTAGAATAAATAATCCTAAAATTTATATGGAACCACAAACGACCCTGAGTAGTCAAAGCAATCTGGAAAAAGGAAAGCAAAGCTGGAGGCATCACAATTCTGGACTTCAAGTTACACTACAAAGCTATCGTAATCAAAACACTGGTACTGGCACAAAAATAGACATCTACATCAACAGAACAGAATAGAAATCCCAGATATGAAACCACAACTATATGGTCACTCAATCTTTGACAAAACAGGAAAGAATACCCAGTGAGACAAAGACAGTCTTTTCAACAAATGCTGTTGGAAAAACTGGACAGCAACGTGCAAAATTATGAAACGGAATGAAACCACTTTCTTACATCATACACGAAAGTAAATTCAAAATGCATTAAAGACCTAAATGAAAGACCAGAAACCATAAAAATCTTAAAAGAGAACAGAGGCAGTAATTTCTTTGACACTGGCAACTGCTTTCTAGATATGTCTTCTGAGGCAAGGGAAACAAAGCATAAATAAACTATTGGGAGACTACATCAAAATAAAAACCTTCTTCCCAGCAAGGGAAACAATTAACAAAACTAAACGGCAATCTAAAGAATGGCAGAAGATATTTGCAAGTGATATGCCTGATGAAGGGTTAGTATCCAAAAAATATAAAGAACTTATACAACTCAACACCAAAAAAACCCCCAAATAATCCAATTAAAACTGGGCAGAAGACATGAACAGACATTCCTGCAAAGAACACATACAGATGGACAACAGACACGGTAAAAGATGCTCATCATCACATCAAGGAAATGCAAATCAAACAACAATGACATATCACCTCACATCTGTCAGAATGGCTGAAGTCAACAACACAAGAAACAACAGCTGTTGATGAGGATGGGGAGAAAGGGGAACTCTCCTGCACTGCTGGTGGGAATGCAAACTGGTGCAGCCACTATGGAAAACAGCGTGGAGGTTTCTCAGAAATTGAAAATAGAACTACCTTATGATCCAGCAATCCCACTACTTGGTATTTACCCAAAGAATACAAGAACGCTAATTCAAAGGGATATATGCACCCCTATGTTTATAGCAGCATTATTTACAACTGCCAAGATATGGAAGCAATTGATGCATGGATAAAGAAGATGTGGCATATACATACAATGGAATATTATTCAGCCACAAAAAAAGAATGAAATCTTGCCATTTGTAACGACATGGATGGAGCTAGAGTATAATGCTAAGCAAAATAAATCAGAGAAAGTACCATATGATTAAGTTCATATGTAGGATTTAAGAAACAAAACAGGGGTGCCTGGGTGGCTCAGTCGGTTAAGCCTCCGACTTCGGCTCAGGTCAGATCTCACGTTCGTGGGTTCGAGCCCCGCGTCAGGCTCTGTGCTGACAGCTAGCTCAGAGCCTGGAGCCTGCTTCCCGTTCTGTGTCTCCTTCTCTCTCTGCCCCTCCCCCTCTCATGCTCTGTCTCTCTCTATATTGAAAATAAATAAAACATTAAAAAAATTTTTTAAGAAACAAAACAAACAGGGAAAAACTAAGAGAGAGATGAATTAAGAATCAGACTTAATTACGGAGATGGGTTAAATAGATGATGGAGATTAAGGAGTGCACTTGTCGAGATGAACACAGGATGATGTATGGAAGTGATGAATTACTATATTATACACCTGAAACTAATGTAACACTGTATGCTAACTAACTGGAATTAAAATAAAAACTTAAAAAAAGAAAATAGAAATAGCAAACACCCATAATTCCATAACACAGTGAGAAACCACTATATCTCTGTTATTGCCTTTCATGGGGCTCTGAGTCTGCACATGGTGTTACAATCTCCTTTTTCTGCCCTATATTTTGTGAGCATTTTCCGTGTCAGCATGAAGCAAACAGCAATTTGTTCATCTGTATACTCTCTTAGTACTTACTGAACATCTATAGCCTACCAGTTACTGTGTACCTGATGGAATTTTTTGATATAGATATAGCATAATTAATTTAACCAATTCCTTATTATTGGATATTTTTATCATAAACAATGAATAAGAAATAATCTTTCTGGCTAAATATTGAAGAGGTTTGAGAAATAATTTTCCTCATCACTTGGTTTATTGTGAGTTTCAATATGTCAGGATTCAACAAGCTTTTACTTTCTATTTTCTTCCTTAGTGTCACATTTTAAAATTCTTTCCAACCCTGAAATGATACAATTACTTATTATATTTATTCAGGTACTTTTATGATTCATTTATTAGAAATATGATCTCTAACCTCTCCAGAAAGTAGGTAGTTCATGGTGTGAGGTAGGGATTGGGCTTCTAATTTATTTTAATGCCAGTTGCCTTAAGAGTACTCCATTTATTGAGTAATCCATTTTTCCCCATTGATTTGAAATATTATTGTATTGTGAAATATATTCTTATATATTTATGGGCAAGTTTCTGAACTTTCTATTCTGTTCCATTTATCTTACAATTTATTCCCATATCAGAGCCACATTATTGTTTTTGTAGCTTTGTGCTAAGTTTAATTACATCTGATTGGTAAAAACTTTTTGTTATTCTTCCTTTTCAGTATTACTTCATGATTTTGCAGATCATTTTAGTATGTTAGCCAAAATTCAAATAGCAAATGTATTTGTAATTATGTAAAATTTATAGACAAATTGGGTAAAACTTAATAGCATTTGTCCAAATTCTTTTTGTCCCTCAGCAAAGTTTCACTGTTTTCTTGAAGTTTTCATAGTTTTTGTATGTTCTGCACATTTCTTTAGCTTATTTTTATTTTTATCTCACTAAAAAAAATCTTGTAAGGGCGCCTGGGTGGCTCAGTCAGTTGAGCGTCCAGCTTCAGTCAGGTCATGATCTCATGGTTTGTGGGTTTGAGCACTGTGTCGGGCTCTGTGCTGACAGCTAGCTCAGAGCCTGGAGGCTGTCTTCAGATTCTCTCTCTCTTTCTCTCTCTTTCTCTCTCTCTCTGACCCTGTCCTACTCACGCTCTCTCTCTCTCTCTCAAAAATAAATAAAACATTAAAAAAGTTTTTAAATCTTGTAATATTATTTGAGTTTATAGTGGGCCATTCCTATGAAGCACACTTTATAATTGGTTTTAACTATGGTAAAATACACTTAACATAAAACTTGCCATCTTAACCACGTTTAAGTATACAGTTCAGTGGCATTAACTCCATTCACTTGGCTATCCGACCGTCACCACCATCCATCCACAGAACATTCTTCATCTTGCAAAACTGAAATTCTGTCCCCATTAAACACAAACTCCCCATTCCCCAACTTCCCCCAGCCTCTGGCCACCACCACCATACTTTCTGTCATTATGAATCTTGACTATTCCAGGTACCTCATGTAAGGGGAGTCACATGTCCTTTCGTGGCTGGTTTATTTCACTCAGCATTATATCCTCAAAGTTTATCCATGTAGTGTGTATCAGAATTGTTTTCCTTTTTTCAGCTGAGTAAAATCCTATTACAGATGTGTACACGATGTTTTGTTTTTTCAGCCATTAGTCAATGGGACTGTGAGTTGCTTTTCCTTTTTGGCTCTTGTGAATAATGCTGCTATGAACAGGAGTGTATAACTGCTTTATAATTTAAATGGGTTAGGGGCGCCTAGGTGGCTCAGTCGGTTAAGTGTCTGACTACAGCTCAGGTCATGATCTTGCGGTTTGTAGGTTCAAGCCCTGTGTCAGGCTCTGTGCTGACAGCTCAGAGCCTAGAGCCTGCTTCAGATTCTGGGTCTCCCTTTCTCTCTGCCCCTCCCCCACTCACACTCTGTCTCTCTCTCTCTCTCTCACTCTCTCTCTCAAAAATAAACATTAAAAATTTTTTTTAATAATTTAAATGGTCTATATATCATAATGCTCATATTATGTAGACAGTTAATAAAAGTGTACATCAAGTTCCCAGGCCTTGTCAGCCAGTAGGTAAGGGGTCACAGTGATGACAATGACCCACACTTCGCAGGCTTTTCTCTTACTTGCCCATATAGAACCCCAGTGCTCCTCCTTCATCTAAATACTTCCCAAGGAATGTCTCCTGTATGTTCACAGTGTCCCTTGCCAGGAAAGTCAGCACATGTGATTTCCCCTGTTCATTCCAGCTTCTCAACTACACCACACACACTGGGCCCTGAAGGTAATAATGTCATAGAATGAGTATTTTCCTGTCTCTTCATTACATCCACTCTCCTTTGCTCCTCAGCAAAGGAGAATGAAGGTGCTGACCCAACATGGAATGCTTCCTCTTGAAGAGGAGGGGAAGGATCATGAATGCTTGAATGGTAATAACTTAGGATTGTTGTGGAACATATGGATGATGAGAGTCAACAGGGGAAAGATGAATCTCCCTTGACATTGTTCTCTTCCTACTGGGGCATCTTTGCTGGATCTATAATAATGGCTCCAACCCCTTATCAACTCACATTAAAGTTTATAACTACACAGCTTTGATTCTGGCCTACCAAAGGCTGGATACGCCCAGGGATTTTTCACTATGACCGAAGGTTTCACCAGCAACTCACTCACTTGTCCTTCTAAGTGCAAAGGTACCACCAGAAAGAGTGCCCTTCACCTCAAGATTCTTAAGTATGTGGCCACCATTTACTAGCACTTACTGTGTGCCCGGCACTGAACTAAGGACTTTATCTCTTCAATCCTCACCAGACCTTTAATGAGATTTTACGGATGAGTAAATGAACACTTAACTTAACCAATAAATACTGAAACTAGGGCTCAGGAGTTACTTAACACATGTCAAGGTTTTGTTTGCATGTTATTTAAAAATTCCAACCCCAATCCATTTATTTCTTTGAGAAACTTTTTTCATGTTCTAAGTAAAATATTCTTTGTATTTTACTAATGAAGGGACCCATTTTAGAAGACTTTCTTTTCTTTTTCTTTCTTCTTTTTTAATTTGAGTGACTAAAATGAAATTCTTTGCAATGATTTTCTCTTCTACTTTTCCTTAGCTGCTTGGTCCCTTAGTTCCTTCCTAAGATCACTAAGGTCACTTGCCTCATGTGTGCCCAAAATGCCACATATATTCACACTGCATTTCTCTACTTCACTCCCTTTCCCATGCTCGTATTCGAGTATTTCACACCTTTTCCTCTCTCCCCAGATCGCCAAGATCCTCTCCCCCCTCTTATGCTGGGCTGAGGATCTAGATCTTATTCCATGAAGAAAACTGAAAAAAAATCAGAAAAGAACTTCCAAAAGTGCCTACTCCTGCATCTACTGCATCCTCTGGATAAACAATCCAGCTCCCAGGAAAGGTCCGCCCTTCACAAGACCCCCATCCCGCCCCACATATTGGTGAGGGGAGCATCTGCTTCATCCCTCAGTCACCCCCACACAGAAGACTGACGGACACATTTCCTTGGGACCGAGGGAAAATAATTTCTCCTGACAATAAAATTTGTAAATAATCTTGTTGCTTTGGCTGCCAAGAAGTTTGGGGCCAAATTTACAACTCATCGTTAACAACAGATAGACTGAATAGATGGAAGGAAGGAAGAAAGGAAGGGAGGAAGGAAGGAAGAACACAAATATCCTACATTATAGACCAACATTCATGGTCTCTTAGTCCTATCTATATTATACCCAAGCTTGATACATGGTGCTGAATGTAAACCACTTCATATATTTTCAGAAATGTTGGGAAATAATAGCACATAAAAATAAATCAGGCAGAGAAGTGGGAACAAAGGAGCATCCCAGGTAGGTGGAATATCATGGGAAAACACTTGGAGGTATAACAGAACCTGCCTTACTTTGGGGACAGAGAAGAATTGGCATGATTGGCCACAGGATGACAGTGACAGAAACACAACTGGAAGAGCATGGCACTGACTCTGGCTCATATGCTCTGACACCAGATGTCAGTTCATTCAGATCTCTGTTCAAAATCACTTCATCAAAGAGAGTCTGTCCTGGACCTAGTCAACCAAAATACGTTCCACACACACATATACACATACACAACCCCGCCACTCCCTCTAGCTTTACCCTGTCTTATTTTCCTTCACGGAGCTTATGAACATGTGACACATATTTGCATATATGTGTATTAACTTCTCCCTCAATAGTGATCTATTAAGCAGGGTTTTTTATGTTATTTTATTATTCCAGCACCTGCAGTAGTACTTAAGAAATACTGGTTAGATGAACAGAAAAGTAGTTTACCATCAATTTGAGAAAGACTTACTAAGCCCTGCTAAGAAATTTAGAATGTATTTCACTAGTAATGGGCAATGCCTAGGAGTCCATGTAAAGTGTTCCTTCTTATAAAGATAACTCTAGCAGTGGACCAGAGAAGAAATCCATTGCAAACATCCAAATGATAAATTTTGCGGGTCAAATGAAGTTAGGGTAAGTGGCAATGGAAATAAAAGGGAAGGGGTGAATTCATGATAGACGTGTGCAGTAGACAGTACGTCACAATAGTTACACCAGAATAGGACCAAATAGGTCACTGGACAGCTATGTGACCTTGGGCAAGCTACTTATCTAATTCTTGGTTTCCTCACTTCTAAAATGAGTATACTAGCTGTACCTACCTACTTAACAGTTTTTGTTCTAAAGATTATATGAGATAATGCATGAAGAAAGCAGAATTGATCACATTTGGTGGCTGCTGACTGAGCTCCATGAGGAAAAGGGGCTATGTGTGCCTTGTACACTGCTCCGTGTGCAGGGCCTAGCACTCTGCCCAGCCAGAATGCACAGGTCTTGACAGCCAATGAGTTAACGAAAATGATTAGCAAGATAAAAAGTCCAAGTTAGCTGTAAGGCCAATCCTGTAAGACAGAAAAGTAGTGAAGCAAAATGTGCTCAGTAGGTGGGGAGAGTGTGTACAGACCTGCTCAGTTTGAGAATATTGAGGCTGAGAAAGCAATGGGACCCACTCTATTAGGCCCTGGTAGGCAAAGGAAATAGAGGTCCAGGTTCCAGAGGCTGGAAAAGGACTGGTACAGCTAGGAGTTGAAGTCTAATCTAATCGATCACATTAACTAGGACAGAAGCAAACAGACTTAGAATAAGAATCCTAGGAAACAGGGGCGCCTGGGTGGCTCAGTCGGTTAAGCTTCCGGCTTCAGCTCAGGTCAGATCTCACGTTCGTGGGTTGGAGCCCCGCGTCAGGCTCTGTGCTGACAGCTAGTTCAGAGCCTGGAGCCTGCTTCCGGTTCTGTGTCTCCTTCTCTCTCTGCCCTTCCCCCTCTCATGCTGTCTCTCTCTGTATCAAAAATAAACAAAACATTTAAAAAAATTTATAAAAAAAAAAGAATCCTAGGAAACAAAAACATTTAGCATTAGCAAAATGAGGAGGGGCTAGATTCTGATAGGCTATAAGAAGGTAATAAAAAAGATAAATTTAAACCTTGAAAACAAAAGGGGAAGATGTGAGAAAAATGATCAACAGTGTCAAAACTGGCATGAATACAGAGGAGTGAAAACTAAACAGAGACCACGAGATTTCAGCAATTAGGTTGTTAGTAACCTTTGCACAGGAAGTTTTCATGAAGTGGTTGGGGCCAAAGGAAGATTACATGGACTGAGGAGTAAATAGGAATTGAGGAGAAAAGGGGGGATGTGGGGACGATCATTTCAGGATAAAGTAGATTTGGCCACAAAATCACCTATACGCCTACCTGGCCAATTATTTCCACTACCACCTCTAAGTGGTCATTCGTTCCTATAGAAGTATTTTTTCATAAGACACTTATAACACACATTACTCTAGAAACATGGTGGACCCTAGTGAAAATCATCAAGTAGAGGAAGCCTATCTTCATTGTTCTTGCAATGTGACTTTTCACATGCCCAAAGGGCCCTTCATGGTAGCAAAGACATTTTGTTTTTAATGACAAAATAATGGCCTATAAAATTATAGTTGTTTTATCAAGTTTTTTACATAGTAAAAATATACCCTACTGATTAAGTTATGCAGAAGATGCATGTATTTGAATAACTACATTATCAGGATTTTATACCAAGTTTTTAAAATATTATATAAAAATCAGGAATACAAAAGCAGACTGTATATTTCTTTAACCTTCATTACTGACCTACCTATGAGGCAGAAATCGCTATATCCATTTTTCAAACCAAAAATCTGGAGTTCACAGAGATGAAGTATATTGGTGGTGAGAGTATGCTAACTAGTGTAGCAAACCATGCCCAAATCTCAGACGCTTAACACAGTAAGGTCTATATCCTTCTTGTGTCACAATCCAATGTGACCAGTGAGGTTTGGGGGCAGGGACACAGACGCTTTGCTCCATGAAGTCATTCATGGGTCCAAGCTCTTCCCATTAGATAATCTATACGTAGCTGGCAGGTGAGAGAAGGGACCAAACAGAGAGAGTCCCATAAAAGGCTTTGGAGGCCAAAGAACAAATATGACTCCCTCCCATATTCCACTGGCCTGAACTCAGTTACATATCCCCACCTATCTGCAAGGGGGAAGTTAAGTCCAATGGTGGGCCAGAAAGAACAAGAGAAACACAGATACTGATGAGCACAGCATTCTCTGTCACATTAAGTGACATGACCACGGTCACCTAATAGTACCTGAAAGAGCCAGGACGCAAACCCAACACTACTAACTCCTGAAAGGAGCCTTGGTATTTTATGCTGCTGAATAAGATTCACTTCATTGAACACATCCCCAATTTTAACATCTCTCCAAATGACCACAACAATGATGGGTTATAGTGTGTGTATGTGTGTGTGTGTGTGTGTGTGTGTGTGTGTATTTTTTCATCTGTCATTTATTGTCTGTCCTGCAAATTCTCCTTATAAATCAATGGTGTTAGTCTTCTGAGGCGCGTACAGCCAGATATAAAATTTGGGGAGCCCACCCATGGTATAGAATGCATGAACCCCAGGCTAAGAACTCTTCTCTATAGTACCACCTGACTTTTGACACTGTTAACTTACTTCTAACTTTCTACCTGCTTCCCCCTGACTCCCACCACCCCCAACTTCAGTCCCACTGACCACCTCCTCCTCCTCACAGCTTCTGTCTCTTAGTCTTTGCAGCTGCTATTCCTTCTGCCCACACTGTTTCTCCCTCAGAGGTCCACATGGTTCATTCCCTCCAGATCTTTGCTCAGACGTCACCTTCTCAGGAAGCCCTTCCCCCTTCCCCCCCCACCCTTCTCTATAGCACATCTCACCTTCTAACATGCTATTCATTTTACATATTTATGAGTTCATAATCTCTCCCTGCATTAAAGTGTGAGCTCTATGAAGGCAGAGGTTTTTGTCTATTTTGTCTATTGCTCTATCCCTGGCACCTATGAGAGTGCTTGGAACATCATAAATATCTTTTTGAACAAATTGGGGGGGCAACAAAGGACTAAAAAAAAGAAAGAACACACAGGTAGATGTACAGTGTTGGAAGTGATCTGGTTCTTAACCTGGATTCACAGGTGCTCATTTTATCATTCTGCTTCACAAACTACAGAGATAGATTCATATATATAACATGGATAAAACATACTCATATGCTATGATTGTATATATTTTGTTCATATAACATACATAACATGTTAACATATGTAAACATTTATAAAACACGTATTTATTGTATATTAGTTACATAACACACTATTTTGATGTTATAATTTTAAAGTACTATATTAGTTTATACAAATATTCCTACTCAAAAACAGTATGCCTGCTCAGGTGTATGCCTTGGCAGCCTTTCTTATCTAAATAAAATAGGCAAATAGAGAAAATGGCCTCCCAAAAGTCATTTTCATTCCTTAGCTAGTTAAAAATAAATTTTATTCACATTTTTTCCTCACCTATGTTTTAATAGGCTCTGTGGAAAATTACTTTATATAATTCTCTCTAGTGTTGTATCATGACCTTTAAAAATAGCATCTTACCTTATGGGAGTGAAACTAAGAATTGTCTTTGAAAACCTATTTGGAAATTTAGATACCTAAAAGCATTTCTTCCAAATTAGCCCTTCTAAAGATGTTTTCAAACATGTTTGTTTGAAATCTAGCTTTATTTGGTCTCTTAAATGCTGATCATGATTTTGCTAACAGTGATTAAAATCAGTATAATATAATTTCAGATTTCAGCTGAAATGTTTTATTCAGAAATTTACTTTTCAAACATAGGCTCCTAAATATGTCACTAAAAACATGGGATTCAAATGCAGAAAGACATTAGAAAATCTATCACCTTGGTGAGAGATATACTTACAGACCAAACAAATTGATAAAAGGCAGGGAAGGGAGGAGAATGGAGAGGGGAGGAGAAGAAGTGCAGAAAAAGTGGAAAGGTGAGGGGAGAAGAGAAGTGGAGAAGGCCTGCATACATCCATGCCTGTACCCTGCAGTGGTAAGGCTCCAAAACCCAAGGCGCCTACGAAACTCCTGAAAACAGGCATTTGGAACCTACTATTGTGTCCACTGCGCCACGGAGTCGTGGTGCAGTAGTTAGAAGTCTTGCTTTTGAGTCCAGCCTGCCCTTTACTCAGCACATACTAACCTGAGTCTCGGTTTTATCATTTGTAAAATTTCAGATAATTTCACACAACTGTTAAATAAACTCATGTTTATTCATTTAATAAAGCTGCTGTGTAAATGATAAAATGTTAAGTAGAAAGGTATTTTAAAATTTCTGACATAAATGCCACAAGCCTATACAAAAAGATTTTATTATAGTATATTACATCCTGGTGGTTTGAAAAAGCCCTGATACTCAAGCGGCATAGTGAGAAGTTTAGAATTCCCAGCTCTTCAAAAATGAACTACCGGGACCTCATCAAGATAAAAAGCTTCTGCACTGCAAAGGAAACAATCAAGAAAACTAATAGGCAACCGACAGAATGGGAAAAGATAATTGCAAATGACATATCAGATAAAGGGCTAGTATCCAAAATCTATAAGGAACTTACCAAACTCCACACCCAAAAAACAAATAGTCCAGTGAAGAAATGGGCAGAAGACATAAACAGACACTTCGACAAAGAGGACATCCATATGGCCAACAGACACATGAAACAATGCTCAGCGTCACTCATCATCAAGGAAATACAAATCAAAAAACCACATTGAGATACCACCTCATGCCAGTCAGAGTGGCTAAAATGAACAAATCAGGAGACTATAGATACTGGCAAGGATGTGGAGAAATGGGCACCGTCCTACGCTGTTGGTGGGAATATAAACTGGTGCAGCCGCTCTGGAAAACAGTGTGGAGGTTCCTCAAAAAATTAACAATAGAACTCCCCTATGACCCAGCAACAGCACTGCTAGGAATTTACCCAACGGATACAGAAGTGCTGATGCATAGGAGCACATGTACCCCAATGTTCATAGCAGCACTGTCAACAATAGCCAACATGGAAAGAGCCTAAATGTCCATCAACTGATGAATGGATCAAGAAGATGTGGTATATATACACAATGGAGTACTACATGGCAATGAAAAAGAATGCAATTTGGCCATTCATAGCAATGTGGATGAAACTCGAGGGTGTCATGCTAAGTGAAATAAGTCAGGCAGAGAAGGACAGATACCATATGTTTTCACTCATAAATGTAACAGAAGAAACTCAGCAAAGACTATAGGAGGGGGAGGGGGAAAAGAAGTTAGGGAGTGGGAGGGAGGCAAACCATGAGAGACTCTTGAATACTGAGAACAAACTGAAGGCTGATGGGAGTGGAGGAGAAGGGAAGGAGAGTGATGGGCATGGAGGAGGGCACGTACTAGGATGAGCACTGTGTATTACATGGAAACCAATTTGACAATAAACTATAGAAGTAAAAAAAGAAATCCCAGCTCTGTACAATAATAAAGTTAACCATATTTCTCTGGTATAAAACAAGAGCCTAATAGTCTTCCAATATCCTCATAACAAAAATAAAGGGAAGGAAATTACCATATATGTTCACTGGGGAAAAAAATAAATGACTACCTAAAGCAGAAATAACGTGCACTGAATCCTAAATTAAGGCTATTACCAATAATGGTTATTCACCATTGTAAGCCAGTTAACAACGTCAAAAACACAGATGTGTTGCAAGGAACTAAATATTCAGAGAAATATACTTGTTACCCAGCAAAACCACACAAATTTGCCAAGGGAAAATTATGTACTAACATGTTATGGCCTTTTTCAAAGGTCTATTCTTAGATATAAAACAAATGCTCCTTAATTAAAACCTTTGCTTATAAGCACATTTCCTGAGTAAGGAAAGCTTAACAAATCCAATATGAGTGAAACACTGTACCCTGGAAACAGAGAGGCGCCCCGGCTGGTTGACAGTGGTCGTTTCATATAACCTTCTGTCACCCCTACCACAACAGCAAACATGCAACCTGAAACTAAGTGAAAGCTTTCTAAATTTAGACACTTTCAAATAAGGCATCTTAAGTTATATGTAAAGGTTTAGTCAATTATTTATTATGTCTCTTATCTTTAATAATGGAATACCATGTTTAACTTGTAATCAAAATGGAAAGAAAGCTGTTATACCATATATTACTGTACCAAGACTCAGAGTTTCCAGTCTATATTTAGGTCACATTAAAATGGAAGCAAAGACGCAAACCAAGCTAAAAATAAAATGTTCTACAAAGATGAGATTTTTAAATGGATTGAAATCTAGCTTTATTTGGTCCCTTAAATGCTGATCGCATCAAGCAGCGCCTTAACTTTGCAGTGCTTTGCAAACGTAAGTATACTATTTTCCATCACCTAAAATAGGGGTCAGGAAACTATGGCCCACAAGCCAAATGTATGGGTCATTTCCTTCCGGCCACCTGACTTTGTACAGCCCATAAGCTAAGACAGTTTTTACAAATTTAAATGCATTTTTTTAAATGAAGAAAATGAAGAATATTCCTTAATACCTGAAAATTACATGAAATTCAAATTTCAGTACCCTTAAAGTTCCACACTTTTTCAATTAGGTATTGTCTATGGTTGCTTTCACACTACAACAGTAGAGTTGAATAATTTTGATACAGACTTTATGGCCCACAAAGCTTAAAATTTTACTATCTGGACCTCTCTGGGAAAAGTTGACCAATTTTTGCCTAGATGAATGTTAATTATTCTTATTAGTCAAAATATCTTCCTGCTCATTATCTAGAAGAATGTTAAAGTTCGTATTTGCTTCTCATATCATATTGAGATTCTAAACTTTAAACCTGTTAATATTACTTTATTCTCATTTCTTAACAATCTTCTAGCCATGTTTCTGTTTCTCATCATATTTGGATCATTACCCAGCCCAATGATTCCACTCAGGAACAGTGGGTAAATTCAAGATAAATGATACAATTTATTACTTGCCCATAAGCTAAAACACAGCCTGCCTAATACCTTTCCTTAAATTCCACCTCTATACTACAATATACTTAGATTGCCACTTCAGATAGCTGTGAAATTAGGCGATTAACTAGTTGTTACTTAACCTTCTAATTTCTGTATAAGTCTAATTACATGAAATAGAAGTTGGGGTTCTGATTTTTTACTTTGCTTATCCATTTGGAGTGTCATTGTAACTACTGTATTGTAAATGATGGAAAATAATTGCATATGTTAAAAAAATAGTGTTACATTCTAAAAAAAATAAAAAATAAAGTTACAAAAAAAAAGAACAGTGGGTAAAAGTTTTAAATAATATTTTCTAATCTATTCTGTCTCTGTTTCAAATGTTAGATATGGGCCATCATGGCCCACCAATGGACCACCACCTACAATTTGAAAAATGCTAAGTAAGTCTTCCATAGACTATTCTAACTACAGTTACGGTGAAAGATAATGCTTTAATTGCACAAATTGTATCTCATAAAGCAGTGAAAAATACAAATTAATATTACTATCTACAGTCTTATGGTATAAAAATTTATTTATATATCCTTCATGTTAAAGTAAAACCAAGGTACTATTTGAAGATTGTAGTGACTATTTTCTTAAAGTGCCTAAAGGCATATCTGAATGCAAATATAATATTGCAAAGTTCTGATTATCTTTTCAGTGGTTAGGTAGGTCTTACCTAAATTTAAAAACCTATAGATATTCCAAATTAACAGTAAGAAGACACAGAAATTTGGAGAAATGAAAGCACAATAAACCTACCTAATTAGGAGATATTTTTGACACATGAAGCTTCAAGACATTGGCTGAGATGACTCATTGTCAGAAAGAGTCATTGACAGTATGGTATTGGCACAAAAACAGACACATCGAACAAGAGAATAGAATAGAGAATCCAGAATTGGACCCATGGCCAACTAATCTTTGACAAAGCAGGAAAGAGTATTCAATGGAAAAAAGACAGTCTCTTTAGAAAATGGTGCTGGGAGAACTGAACAGCAACATGCAGAAGAATGAAACTGGACCATTTTCTTATATCATACACAAAAATAAACTCAAAATGAACAAAAGACCTAAATGTGAGACTGGAAACCATTAGAACCCTAGAGGAGAAAATAGGCAACAACCTCTTTGACCTCAGCTATAGCAATTTCTTGCTCAACATGTCTCCAAGGCAAAGGAAATAAAAGCAAAAATGAACTATTGGGACCTCATTAAGATATAAAGCTTATGCACTGCAAAGGAAACAATCAACTAAACTAAAAAGCAACCAACTGTTGGGACAAGATATTTGCAAATGACATATCAGATAAAGGGCTAGTATCCAAAATCTATTAAGAACTTAAACTCAACACTCAAAAAATAAATAATCCAGTGAAAAAATGGGTAGAAGACATGAACAGACACTTTTCCAAAGAAGACATCCAGATGGCCAACAGACACATGAAACGATGCTCAACATCACTCATCATCAGGGAAATACAATACAAAACCACACTGAGATACCACCTCACACCAGTCAGAGTGGCTAAAATTAACAACTCAGGAAACAACAGATGCTGGCGAGAATGTGGAGAAATGGGAACCTCTTGCACTGTTGGTGGGAATGCAAAGTGGTGCAGCTGCTCTGGAAAACAGTGTGGCGGTTCCTCAAAAAATTAAAAATAGAACTTCCCTATGACCCAGCAATACCACTACTAGGAATTTTTCCAAAGGATACAGGAGTGCTGATTCAAAGGGCACATGTACCCCCAATGTTCATAGCAGCCCTTTCAACAATAGCCAAATTATGGAAAAAGCCTAAACGTCCTTCAACTGATGAATAAATAAAGATGTGGTTTATATATACAATGGAATACACTACTTGGCAATGAGAAAGAATGAAATTCTGCCATTTGCAGCAACATAGATAGAACTGGAGGCTATCATACTAAGTGAAATAAGTCAGGCAGAGAAAGATATGTGAAACTTGAGAAATGTAACAGAGGACCATGGGGGGAAAAGTTACAAACCGAGAGGGAAGGAGGCAAACCATAAGAGACTCTTAAATATGGAGAACAAATTGCGGGTTGATACAGGGGGCAGGGGAGAGGGGGAAATGGGTGATGGGCATTGAGGAGGGCACTTGTTGGGATGAGCACTGGGTGTTGTATGTAAGCAATGAATCATGGTAATCTACTCCCCAAACCAAGAGCACACTGTATAAACTGTACGTTAGACAACTTGACAATAAATTATATTTTAAAACGTTAAGTAAGATGAATTTATTGGAAATTTCTATATGTATGCTATCCATAAGGTTGAAATTACCTGGATCTCGCAGGGGAAAAAAAAACCAAAAAAAAGTCACTGAGATGGTTCACTTGTTGACACCATGTGGCTATGATGGTTGAACAGTCTTAGTTTACAAATCTGACTAATGCTTCTTTAGCCATTCCCTGTATTCATAGACCACAGTATTCATCAGCCAACAAAAAGCAAACGAAGGTTTTTCCACATTCATGTTCAAAACCAAGTTGGTCTGAGTTCATAATAGTGTTGTTTCAGAATGTCTCTTTCTCAGTAAATACACATGAAATCCTCTGCAACAGTACACCTGAATATAAAATCAACCTCCTCCTAGAACACAACTAAGAATTAGGAATAGCAGCCAAGGGTAATGAGAAAGGAAGAGATAGGATGAATTAGAGCTCCTGGTTTTCCCACATCAGCACCATTTCCACTTTTGTGGAATGGGATTTGTTTTTCCTTTGGGGAAACAGAGGTAGCCATAAAATTTTCTAGAGTTTAGCGACTGGGCAGCTAGATGAAACTACCTAAATTTCTACTTAGTTGATACAGAGATAGATGAAAAGTGAAACACACACACACACACACACACACACACACACACACACAGAGATAGATAGTACACAGCAAGGACAAAGAAACAGGAAAAAATTGAAGAGGAACAGAGCACACAGAATGGAGATGTGAGGTAGGTACAGAAATATACATGAAAATTTTATTATTAAACCACACTAATCTTAAAAGCATGCTAGTTTTATTCTTTTCTTTAAAAGTCATCATATCCGTTGCAAATAAACCCTGAGATTAGTGTGGTCCTAAAATAACCCATATTTCCTTCCACAGAAAACTGGGTAATTAAATGGCGATATGTCATGTTAGGTTGAACCACAAAGATTTCCCACATTTCAACCTTCTTCTTCCAGCTTTACTGAGATATAATTGAGAACAAAATTATACATACTTAAAGTGTACCACATGATCATTTGATAGACCTACGTATTGTGAAATAATTACCACAATTAGGTTAATCAACATCTCCAGCACCTCACATAGTTAATATGTATGTGTTTGTGTGTTAAGAACGCTTAAGATCTATTCTCAGCAAATTTCAAGGATATTAATTGTAGTCACTACGCTGCACACAAGATCCCCAGGACTTACTCATCCTATAAACGAAAATTTAGCCTGTCTCCAGCATCTCCACATCCCCGTCACCTCCCAGCCCTCGGCAACCACCAATCTACTCTTGACCATTTTTCAATTAGCAATAATCACACCTCGGAGAAACCTCATGGGCTACGATACTGCCACTGTGCTCTTGACCACTTTTGACCTACTGACATAGCAAATTCACTTAGTTCAAACGAATATAATGGAATATGTTCCCACCCCTAGGAAGAAGGAAGTAGATGTATACACGCTATTAGGGAAATGATCATATTATAGCTCCAAACAAGACACAGCATGTGTAAGGAATGTTCCCATTTGTACTTTTTGAAAGAAACATACGTATATTCACAGACATTTTCTGGAAGTCCACCAAGAAAAATGTCAACAATTGCCTGTGAGACTACAAGGTCTGGAGTGAGAGGGATACCCTCCATCACTGAATACCCTCTCACACTGTTGAATAGCTTATTAACACATGCATTACTTATTTCAATTAAAGAAAAACCTGGAGACTTTCCAAGTGCCACAATTAATTTGAGATTATCCAAATCATTTAAAACATTAATCAGTATTTACAACAGAGTACACTTTAAATAAGGTAATTACTTTAGTAGGCTTTTTTTTTTTTAACCCCAAACCTAAACTAACCAAACAGCTTTATGATCATTAGGCTCTAAAAGGAAACTAAGATAAGTACTATGTTTTCATAATAATATTCATATATGTGAAGCATTATATGTAAATACATAATATAAACATTATTCACTTAAGTTATTCATTTAAGAAGTATTTTTGATTTTTAGGTGCAACTCACTCTGCTGTAGGCCTTGTATATAAATCTACATACAGATGCCTTATAAAGAGACAACACATATATACATACGTATGAATACATGTGTATATGTGGGTAGGTATGTATACATGTACCACACACACCATCCTGGGCTGCTATTCACCATCCTGGGCTACCAGGATCAAAGATGCCACTCATAACCATAACCTGTCAGATCTAATGGTCCCTTGTACGAGCAAGGACTGCTTTCTGTCTTAAAAAACACCAGGACTTGGGCTAGTCCTGGCCTCCTTTTGCTCCAGACTGTCCCATCTTGCATATCTGTGAAGGTGATCAAGCAGGTATAGTCTTTTTCTAAAAGGTTTTTCCCTTAACTCTTAGCTGGGTCATAATTGAAGACTGGGCACCAGTATTAAATTTAGTGTCCTCATTCTGTGAATCTCCTCACTGGACTAGCTCTCTTCCCTGAAAATCCATATTGTGTGATAAAGAGATGCACCTGATGAAACCTGTAGCCATGTGTGAACAGTCTGGATTGTGGGTGGGGGCAGGGAGAGAAGTTGAGGCTCATTGGAGTTTTAGGCCTGAACACAGGTGTTCAGATATGCAAAGGCTGATGAACTCACATGCATTTGTATGGTTAGTATAAAATGTAGAATTTCTGAGATTCAGTACATCTTGGGAAATTTAAGAAATATTTCACTTAATGATCACTATGTTTAATCATGAAAAAAACATACGTGCTAAATATTTTTATTAGAAAGTTAAATGGAAAACCAGTAATAAGTGTCCTTTTTTAATTTATTCTTAGTCTTGAAAACATGCTTTACTCCAAAGCATAGATAATATAAAATTTAAGGAATATAATCTTAGCTATTTACCATGATTTCATGAACCTACAAATTTTAGTTGTACTCTCCTCAGATTTTTAATTAACTTTACTCAATGTGTTAGAGCCATCTCTAAATTTTCTTTCAAACAGTAGAAATTCACTGGTTAATTTTAACATAAGTTTGCACAGAATTTTAACCATTTCATATGAATCTATAAAATACACCATTTTTAAACCTGCCAAATTGCCATTAGTAACACAGTTTTAAGAACTTTTTTTAAATTAAGATTTCAAATGTTGAAGGCACTGTTAGAAAGTCACTGTCTTCTTTAGGTTTAATCTTCTAAAAATACGTGAAACTCCATATCCTTAGGTTAACATAAATTCTATTAAGTAATATCACTATTAAAATGAGTTACAAGATATGCAGTTTAAAAAAATGGCCAAAGTGAGGCACTTTGATTTGGGAGTTCTAGCCTGAGGAGGGCCTGGAACCTGCTTCAGATTCTGTCTCTCTGTCTCTCTGTCTCTCTCTTTGCTCATCCCCCACTCATGCTGTCTCTGTCTCTCAAAAATAAATAAATGTTAAAAAAAAAAAAACATGACCAAAGCAATCTTTGACTCTTTGCTAAGTGCTTCTTGCTAACACTTGTGTGTGCTTACACATATTTACTTTAGAAAATAAGGAGGCAGGCTAATAAAAGCATGATTCCATAGACCTACAATAAAAGTTTGGTCTCATACAGGGGTCCACTGACCTTAGAAAACAAAAGTCTCATAAAAATAACTACACAGTGAGTTAACTTTTGCAAATTTATTTTTTTAATGTTTTATTTATTTTTGAGAGAGAGACAAGAGAGTGAGCAGGGGAGGGCCAGAGAGAGAGAGAGAGAGAGACAGAATCCGAAGCAGGCTCCGCGTTGAGCTGTCAGCGCACAGCCCTATGCGGGGCTAGAACTCATGAACCAGGAGATCATGACCTGAGCCCAAGTCAGAAGCCTAACCAACGAGGCCACCCAGGCACCCCACAAATTTACTTTTAAAGAGAGCGCACAAACCCAATTATTTGATTGGTTCTCTTTTCAAATACCTAATTAAAGTCCAACCAGTGATAACTGATATTTAAAGTAAGACTTTAAAGTACAATGAAAACTTAAAAATATAAATAATCCGTCAGTGATAAGCATTTGCTATGTATACGCTCAAGATCTAATCAAACCAAATCTGAGCTCTCAAGGGTCAAAGGCACCTGCTACATAAACAAGAGTTAACACAACATGCTAAGTCCACGTAACACAAAGACGTTAATTTTCACTAAGTTAACCATCGCTGGTAAGATCTGAACTCTGCACTCAGTAGGAACCCACGACTCAAAAGCCGAGCTTGCTGCTGTGTCGCGCGGGGTGTGTTTAACCTGGAATATCAGTTACACAGGCAGCGAGCCTCGAGGGGCTTTTGCCTTCCAAAGTGCAGCGGGAGGCAAGGGGGCTGTACGCTGTCACCTCCCCAAACACCCTTTCGGAGTGGGCCTGGGCCCGCGGGAAGGTAAAGTGGGGGGCTTCTTGCATCTCAGGCTGGTCGGCCTGCACTCGGCTCCCTACGCAACGCACATACTCCACCCAACTACTGCACGCAGAAAGGACAAAAAAATATAACAGTCCTTTTAAGTTCCCTGAGTGGGAACTCTCAAGTGCGCTTCAGCATTTTCCCACGCTCCCGCCGAGTCGCTGGTTCCCTCTCCCCCACTTCGGCCGCCGAGCTCCCCGGGAGCGCACCCTGGCTGCCTCCGGCGCCGGGCCCGGGAATCCCTTCCTGCAGCGCGGAGGTCCACCTCCCGCGGGCCCCGCCCCCGGGCCAGGCCCCGCCCTCACCTTGTGGCCCACGTTCCCGGGATAGCCCGCGCGCTGGGCGGCGCGCTCCGGGCGCCCTCGCTCCCTTTCCCCGCCC
>NC_043703.1:51166018-51172542 GCF_006229205.1 Suricata suricatta | reverse complement strand
GCGGGGGAAGGGTCGCGCGGGATCAGACGCCCTCCCGGCAGCCGCTCTCCAGGCCCCTCTGCCAGGCTCTTGCCAAAGCGGCGACCGCTGTGGGGCACCGGGGACGCGGACCCCGGCCCGCCTGGGACCCCTGCGCGCCCAGCCTCGGGACGATACTGGGTTCCTGACCCAGAATACGACCTGCGCGGGTAGAAAGGATGGGAATGACAGAGGAATAGGGGCAACCTACCACCTTCCGTGGGGTCTGGGGTCCCCAGGATGGACGGGAGGGCGGGGGTCGAGGGGGAAGAAACCTCCGCAGCCATCCCCCCTAGGCTGGGCAGTGGCGATGCTCCCTGCCTCGGTCCACGGCCGCTGGGGCATGAACGGCCCCTGGAGTAGAAGGGGAACCCAGAGCTTCCTCCCGACTCCCTTGGGTACACCCTGCCACCCCCTAGACCTAGAATCTCTCTAGAGTCTTGGGCCTCGCCACACAGTTCCCGCTAAATAAAAGTCCCTTTCGCCCCCTAGATGGATGGGCGCTGCCCCTGGTCAGTCTCACGACCCCTCCAGCTCTTCTCTAATGAACCATACCTCTCCCGCCTCTGCTTTGGGGTTTGGGTCCTTTCAGCTCTCCCGATAGTGGTGTTTAGTTTCTGGCCCACCCCCACCTCCATCCGGCGCACACGGAAGAGAAGAGCATTTTCCGGGAGGTTCCACTCCGCTCTGAGAACTTTTCGTTCGGAAAGAGCGATCCCTTTGGCTAACAGGAAACTGGGAAGGGCGTGGAGAGAGCGCAGAAACAGGAGAGGACACGCAGCCCAAGACCACAGAATGCAAAATAAATGTCTAAACTGAAGCGCTAAGCGAGACTGCCTGGAAGAAAACAATGCACTGAAGCCGTGTGAACACCAGTGCCCGAGCACGGAAACAGTGGAGGTCCTGGGAGAGCCACTCCCTAAGCCGGACCAGAGCGGGAGGAAATGGGATCAACAGGCTGCAGCCACCGCTCACAACTCGTCCCAAGCGAGCTGGCTAAACGGGCACTTGGGAATAGCAGCCTCGCGGCGGGTTGTGCATGCTCTGCCTCAAAGAACCCTTGTAGGTGTGGGAGGGCTTGGGGGAGAAGATACCAAATTGACAGATTCCTCTTGTCATCTACAGAGAACTCTAAACTTAGCTGTATTTTTAAGTAGGGCAAAAGTCCCCGCCAGACTGTGGAGTCTCTTCACACTTCTGTAAAGCATTTAATCACTTCAGAGTGTTCGTGTCCTTCAGTACCTATTCCTATTTTTTCAGTTGACATGACCTTCTACTCTTTCAGTTGACATGACCTTTAAGGTTCTTCCAAACTAGCATTCTAGTGGGGTTTTGTTTTGCTTTGGTGTTTTTTTTACTTTAAATCTTACTATCAACAATAAATTGATTGCTATATTAAAACTAACAGTTCTAAGAGGATATAAATTACAATATTCAATCCCAATACTGTATATCCACACTGTTGGTTAAAATGCAAAATGTGATGGTTTGAATCTTCAAAGACAGGAGATTGCTGCCTTGAAATACTAATTGATGGAAGCTACTTCTCCAGCTTTAGTTGTCTTCTTTAGGAATGGAAGGAGCTAAGCAAAATAACTTAGAGCCCTTATGGTTTTGTAGACATGTAATTCTATATCTACAAAGAATATATTGTTGTGAAGGGAATTCTTTAAAAGAAAAAGTAATCAAAATAATGGCCTTTAGCTCAACCTAACTGTTTGGTCACAGAGCAGTCCAAAGGTTTGACAGTGTAGCCAAGAACACCTAGTAAAGGGCCTTTTGAAAGAATAAGCCTAGTTCAGACCCTTCCTTTAATGTTAAGAAAGTGAGGCCCAAAATCATGAGCTGGGGTTAAAGTCAAAATCATGTGATTGAGTATTTCAATGTTCAACTCACCTTACCACACCAACTTTTATTACACTAAAGTTAGTCAATGATCATGCTTTTATTCATACTTTAGGCTTTCAAGTTTTGTATAGTAATATTTTCCTCAATCTAGGCAGAGCTATTAAACTGACACTGTTTTCACACCTATGCCCATTCTGTGATCTGAATTAGAGGATTCAATACATTTCTCATTCTCTTTCAAACACTGGTTGCTTACAGATACTTTAAAAGAGTTTCATGTGCAAAACCTGGGCAATTAATACCTTAACGTAATGGTATTTATTACTCCATAAAAATTTACCACCAGTTATCCCTGCTCTTCAAACGCTCCTGAAACAAGTTCTAAAACTTGGTCGTGACTCTGAAAGCATAGCCAGTCTTAGCCTCCTTATGCTAAATAAATTATTACTGCTCTACAATTCCCCTAGCACATGGGATACTCAGTGACAATACCATGAAGGCAAACGAAGGAATATCACTTAACTTCCCACAAAAGGCAACTCATGAAAACCCTCTTTTCTTCTGAATTGATCTGTATATCATATAGTTGCAATGTACTTCACCGCCCTTAAACATATAATAACAATGTCAAGAGCTCCATATTTTCAACCATTTTAATGTACTTCAAAACAGCAACTGAAACCAATTTCAAATACATAGTACATTGCATTATTTCTTTGATTTACAAGATTCCCTTGACTTTTTCCTTACTTGGTGTTTTCAAATTTTCAAATAAGTTCTTAGATGTGTCTTACATATTTCTTTTATTATTGTTACTTTGAAATCTTTGTTTGGAACATATCACAAACACACTATTAAAAACTTGGACATAAGCCACGCTGACACTGCATGCAGGATGAAAGGGAAATAGAAGCTACTGCTAAATTGGGTTTCTACTTTATAGGGCTCCTTGCCCCATTTAAAGAAAGAATAATTATTACACTGAAGATGTATAAATCACAGCCAATTCTCATTCTGATGCCAACTTTATGAATATTATCATATTCCTACTGATAGATATTTTTAATTATATTATTATTAAGCATTACTTACAACAAGAGTTGAACATCCATTTGCAACTTTTAAATCCCATATGTTCTATGCTTTTATGTTAAACATTATACCACAAATACAAAGAACTCTACAGTTATATCCTGAAGAACCCACATTGGCACTCTCAAATGGTCATGTTCTAGGATGCATGTTCCTAATCAATGGGACCCATGCAAAGAACACTGCAGGCTGAATAAGTACAGGCCGGCTTTCATTCAAACTTTCCATAATATACTGTTACATATTTGGAATTTAACATTCAAAACTTTACTCCATTAAAATTTCCTTGCTTGTTACCTGAATGAACAAGATTTCATATGAATCGTGATAGCACTGCATGTACGCATGGTCATCCTGGTGCTGAGGGCAACACCCACTGTCATCTAGGCCTAATACATAAATATGCTGAGAGCCTCTCATTTACATTTGGGACCTTTTCCCTTGGGAACTCTGCCTTTCTAATTTTCCATTAGTTTTGAACAGGTTCATCAGAGCATCAGAGCCAAGTAGACAAAAACCACATAAAAAACAAATTTTAGTGAGTAAAATGTATCCTAGTATCCTAGTACCACTGTGTCAGGACTACTCTGTAAATACTCCCACAATTTTTAAGTTTGGGCTGGAATTCATACTAGCCGTTCCCCTGCCGCCGCCCAAGGGAGCGGCTAGTTGGCTATGTATCGTCCCACCCACCTATTCCCACGACTGAAATATTTTCATACTGATTAGAAATCTAGGTAATGTCTCTATTTCCATTGATTTTATTGCATTTCAAAGCTAGCATTAAAGAAAATACACAGAAACCTGAATGTTAACATTTACTGTCTTTTAGGCCCAATACCTTGGCTGGAGGAATGTTTATTTAAATGCCCTCACTTAACTAAATAATTACATTTTATCTCCAAATACAAAAAATATCATGGAGTCCAGTAGCTGACTCTCAACTCCAGACGTTCTGTTCTCTTTACTACTTACTATTCAGCATCAGTACCTGAGATTATGCTTACTTACTCTTCTGTCTGAGTAGATCCACATAGGATCATAGAATCCTATCATCATGTTTTAGGTTTCATCAAAAAAAGAATGAGAAGCGTGAATCCTTATCATACACAATAAGGAAAAATTCAGTGTCTGTGTAATGAGAATATTTCCTATTCAATATAAAATAGTCCTATTATAAATGTAAATGAGTATACTCATTAAAGTATTAAATTCCCTATATTTGAAATTAAACAGCAGATATTCAATAACTGCAAAATGGACTTCTGGTCAAAGAAGATGTTCCTTAGCCCAAGGTCTTTGAGGATCCACAGATTGGGCCTCAGAAACTCTGATTCACCTGAAATATTATTATTGTTTTTATATGGCATGTTGCATAGGTCCATCGTGGGGAAAGACTCCACAGCTTTGGTTAGATTCTTAAGAAGATCAGTGACCCATGAGAAGCTCAAGAATCTCTAATTTTGAGGAATTCTGTGTCCTTTCAAAACTAGTTTAAGCTGATATTTCCTCCCTTAGATCCAAAGGTCTGAAAAATTAAAATTTAAGTATTCTTTTTTTTCCAACTTATCCCCCCTTTTTCTCCTATACATTACTTTTCAGTAATTTGGGTAACTTTTTTTTTTAAGAACTTATATGAGAATTCCTCTTAGACTTTGCAGTCATACATGTATGCCCACAGGTTTTCAAATAAAATCACTTTGTCAAAGTATCATTTGGTGCCACATATGTAAGACCTCCAAAGACTTTTTTTTTTTTTTTGGACTATCTGAATGTCAACTACTAACATATATGAAACAAGACATTGTTAAGAATGAATGCTTTGTGAGAATTTAAGGACTAATGTCTGTGTTAACTGCCATATCCAACAGTCCTGGAACACAGTAGGTGTTGGAGAAAATATCTGTTGAGTATATAAAAAGGCCTTCAGTGTTTAAAGAAAATAAACCTAATTTCTTAAGGACAGTTCTGCAGGCTGGATGAAGCATTACGTTTCATTCATACATTTCTGTTGGGGCTCTAGTTTTAAAGACTAATTCATGAGCATTTTCATTTCTGTCACTTTAAGTAAGCCAACATTAAAAGTTTTTCTCTATTTTTCTAGGCACAAAGTAGTTCTGCCATCAGTACCCTAGAGCAAAATGCACATAAAAGGGTATTTTTCACTGTGATTGGTGTTGGCTTAAAGCATCCGGTTCAAAAGGGACTTCATATAGGAAAGTTTGAAAGTAAAAAAGTAACAAAAACAGGTCGATGAATTTGGTTCTCAATGGTCTTTGATTTAAACTTCCAAACTGAAGTGTACTGTTAGTTTCAAGAATAATTTAATCCCCAGTGAGAACCACAATAGAAGAAACATGAGCAGATGGGCCAACCTAAGGACATGTTCAAATTTACAAAAGCAAAGACAGCTGCAGATACAGATGGACCAGAGTCCAAGGACACTTCTGAAAGGTCGGGAAACAAGAGGCAGAGAAACATATTGGGGCAAAGGAGCAGAGAGTGCACATACTAGAAAAGAAAAAGGAAAACGAAGCCTGGCACCTGACCTAGAAGCTCTTAACAGGCATGGGCCAGCCTGAGCAGACACGCAGAGTCCCTGGAAAAGAGCATCCGAACACGTTGAACAGAACACGGGTGAGGCCAGAAATTTCAGACGAGGCTTTCCAGATAGGTTCAAGCATTTCACCCAACACGGAGTAGCAAACATCGAGGCAGGGCGTGCAGAGCCAAAATTCGATGCCAGGGAAAAGGCAGCTCACACAGGATTACAGAGCTCTGAGTGAGACGGGGATTCCGGGGTAGAATCCCTGGAGGGATGTGAGACGGTTCTGACTGTCGGAATTGGAAGAAAGAAGGAAGTTGGAGGTTTTTGAGGGAACAAATCCAAAGCCCCCCAGGTCTCCTCCTCCTTATCCTCACATACACACAAAACACACGCACACGCTCCTCTCGGTCCCTAAAATTACCCAACCTCCGGGCTGCAAAGGCAGTGAGTTCAAGGTTAGCTCCCCACTTCATCCCTGGCAAAACCCTTGAACCCAGGAAAAGCCGGGCTCCAGCCGCTAACGGGAGGCGTGGCTCCAGGCTCCCGGCCGCGAACAGCCTCGCAGCCCGCGGCGCTCGGGAACCTGCGCGCCCAGGTGACTGCCGAGGCGCGGTCTCCGGAGGGAAGAGCGGTCTCCTCCCAGCCCGCACGCTGACCCCGCCGTCTGGCTTCCTCCTCTCCCTCCTCCTACCCGCCACGCTCTAAAATCAAGTCAAAAGTTGAGAATTCGATAGAGCAACGGAAACGGTCCTCCGAGGGCCGTCGTCAGCGGTTCGCCAGCGGCCCCACGGGGAGAGCCGCCGCTGGCCGGACAAAGGCGCTCCTGGCGGCGCGCGAGGAGGAGCCCGGGCGGCGGAGGAAGCGCTGCCCCGGCTGGGAAGCAGCTGGGGACCTCATCCCGGGCCATTTCCTGAACGGAACCCGGCCCGGGCGGGGGGGAGCAGAGGAGAAGCGGGAGGGGGTGGGCGCGGGCGCTGTACCCACCGGTTCCTCCCAGGCCGGGCTGCGGGCGCCGGGC
>NC_043703.1:51125902-51165918 GCF_006229205.1 Suricata suricatta | reverse complement strand
GGAGCGGTCGTCCCCGGGGCCGGGCGCACCGGGAGCGGTGGGGACAGCCCGGGCTGCGCCGGCTGACGCGCCGGCCGCGGGAGCAGCGGCGGCTGGGAGTCCCGGGAGACGCCTCCCAGCGCCCCTCTCCCCGTCTCCCTTTCTCGCTCTCCCGGTGCTTGCAGCCCGCGCCCGCCTCCGTCCGAACGCCGGCTGCCGATGCTGCGGGCACGTCCCCTCCTCCCGGCGCTGAGACTCGAAGGAAACCACACTGGACAGTTACCGACTTCCACAGAGCAAGGGAGATAACTGCACTCCAGGGCCGCTCCTCAACCAGCTGTGCCAGGGATGGTTTAGTCTCTGTGATGCTAAAAAGATTGTAGATGGGTTAGCGTCTGCATGAGGGTTTAAGCTTGAGAGAGTGCTTCTTTTACTCATTTTTAATGATGAACGGTTTCGTGGAAAGAAAACCGGCTACGGAGTCGATCATGCCTTCCAATTCCAACAATACTTTCAAATTTGGGAAAGGGACTGGCTCACAGTGAGTGCTCAATAAATGGCAAGTCACCTCTAGCCCTTTGAAAACAGCGTTACAAATGGCTTCTGATCATCTTTCTGGCATGGAAATAGGTTTCCTTCCAATTCCAAGCCAAGAATGGCTTTTCACAGGTTATTTCCTCTCTTGGACTTTCAGGCTCCTTCTATCAGCGTCTTCGCAGGGCTCTTATGATGTCAAACACATTCACACATTTTCTAAACAAACTGAAAAAAAAATTAAAAGAAAAAAAACATAACTTACTTGATCCAGTCCCCACCTTCTCATAGCCAAGCTCTTTGGAAGATAAACACCTGTTCTCATTATTTTCACATCCATTTCTTAATCTACCACTCATTCTTCCCTGCAGACCAACTTTCACCAAGGTGACCCCAACAAAGGTCACTTATGGTTTTAAAAATACCCTACACAAGTAGACTGTTGTTTTTATTTTCAATTCCCTCCTTAATTAACCTATCTGTACTGTTTGTCAGTGGGGACCAGACTTGAAACTATCCCTTCCATTGGCCCCTGTGACACTTCAGTCTCTAAGGTCTCTAACCATTTCCGTTCAGGCTTCTTGCCACCTCTTACATGTTGGAGTGGCTAAGTAACCTGCCACTAATTGGTCTGTTTCTAATACTGCTTGGTCTTTCCACACAGCACCCATGACTTCCACTACCAGCCATGTGCTGAGAACTCATAAACACCCATCCCTATTCCAGATCTCCAGTTTGGTAAAGCCAATTACTTACCAGAAATTTCTACCCAGACATTCCATGAACCTTACACTCAGCTTGACTGAAACAGAAGTTAATCTTCCTGCCAACTGGCTTTTCTCTATAGTCTCATGCTCTCAATAAATGCCTTCATGATCCACCTAGTTACCCATAGGAGAAATCCTGAAAATTGTCCGAGGTTCCTTCTTCTCTCTCCCATTTGCCCCCTCCACATACCAGATGTTCCTATCACCTTCCCTCCAAGGCACTGTTCTTGTCTGGTTTCAGATCCTTTGTTTCAAGCCTCTGAAACACTGCATTTCTTCTCTTATTAGTCTCACTGCCTCAAAGCTGGTAGGACCTTCACCCCTGCTGTTTCTCACATTGTGGCCAAAGTAAGCCTTCTAAAATACAAAATGGAGTGGGTCATTCCCTAGGTAAGCCCTTCAAATGGCTCCCCATTACCTGTAAGATAAAGTCCCGGTATCTTAACCAGTATCTATTTCTCCAGTCTCATCACACAACTCTGGGGTCCTTGCATGCAGTTCCCTGGAAGGCTACTTTATGTTATGCTGTGCTCTCTGCTGGGATGCCCTTCCTCTTGCTCAGCCTGTTGAAACACCTGCTCTGCCCATCTTTCAGGATTCAACCTAAGAGCTGCTTCCTTATGAAATATTTGATGCCGCTGCAGGTTAGAACTGGCCACTCAAGATGAAATGCACATCCCGTACCCCATTGCAATCCCTTGGAAGATTTTATTAAACTCATTTTTTAACATATAATATCCCTGATGACAAGTATTATGACTGACTTATCTCTATCTTTCTAGTTCTCAGTATAGTTTCTGGTGCATCATAGGTACTCAGTAAAAGTTGAATGAATGATGTGATAGAATTTGAGTTTCATCTTTTGAGGCTATAGAAAATCAGTTCCCAGGGCACCTGGGTGGCTTTGTCGGTTGAGCATCCAATGTTTGTTTTCAGCTCAGGTCATGATTTCATGGTTCTTGTGAGATCCAGCCCGAGTTGGGCTCTGTGCTGGCAAGGCGGAACCTGCTTAGGATTCTCTCTCTCTCCCTCTCTCTCTGCCCCTTTCCTTCTCTCTCTAAATAAATAAATAAACTTTTAAAAAAAAGGAAATTAGTTTCCCATCATTATCTCATTTAATTCTCATAATTCAGCAAATAAAATATTATCAACTTTTATAGAGATGGAAATTGAAACTAGACAAGAATAAAGCAATTTGTCCAAGGTTTCACCTTATAAATCACAAAGCAGGACTATAATCTAGTTGCCTAGGCAAATTCATTACATACTTATCTGCCCATTGTTTTTCACCTTAAATTCTATTTTGCATGATACCATAGCTTTCTTTTTCTTAGTGGTTGCCTGGTATATATCTTTTCATCTCTTTATTTCCAACCATTCTGAGTCACTATGTTTTAAGGATGGCTTGTAAAAAACAGTTGAATTTCAGTATTATTAACTCATTCTGAGAGTCTGCCTTTCATTTTAATGTTTTCATTTATCATGTATATTAATTAGGGTAAAAGGTGATCCTTCCTCTCTGACTCCTCCGAAACACAATGTTTATTTCTCTCTCCTGAAACAGTCTGAGGACAAGTGGTCCAGGTTGCTAGAGTGGCCTCTTTGTTCCATATCTCTATTCCATCCCCCAGGACATGGCCTTTTTCTACTTGGTAGAAGCTGGTTAGGGAGTTCTAGCTCAAGGAAGGAAGAAGACAGTACAAGGGAGCACAGGCCTAACTTCATAAAGCCTGGATCCAGAAGTGACACACTTCTCCTCTGCTCATATCCCACTGGCCAGAACTGAGTTGCCTGGTGACACCTAGTAGTAGCAAAGGAGCAGGAAAATGGAACCATTAGCTGGGTAGCCATGTTCCAACCACAACTCTATTACTATGGAAGACAGAAAACAGATTTTACTGAAAACTAGCATTCTCTTTACATCATGAATACCATCTTTGGATTTATTACCACCATCTAATTTCATATTTATTTAACTTTCTTTTCCTTTGTTTCTTTTTTCTCCTTTCTTGCCTTCTATTCAGTTAATTGAATTTTGTTTCATTTACTCTCTTTTTCTAAATGCTCCTACTGTTTTGGAATTTATACCTTTTATTTCAATTCTCAGTGATTACCTTTAAAATATTAACATTTATACCTAACACCCAAGATTTCATCAGTGTCTTTAAACCCTTCCTTTAAAGTCATCTTAAGCAACAAAAATAAAGCATTTAACTCCCAATTCCTCTCCTATAAACTATGTATTGCTTTCTAGTATTTTTAATTCCCTATTTATTTTTCAATTCTTTTTTAAAAATATTTTTTAATGTTTATTCATTATTGAGACAGAGAGAAACAGAGCATGAGTGGGGAAGGAGCAGAAAGAGAGGGAGACACAGAATCCAAAGCAGGCTCCAGGCTCTGAGCTGTCAGCACAGAGCCCAACGCAGGGCTTGAACCTACAAACTGTGAGATCGTGACCTGAGCTGAAGTCGGATGCTTAACTGTCTCTTCTCCTGGGCTCAAGTTATGTCTTGGTGAAGTATGTTCTTTAGTATTTTTTGATCATATCTGCGAGTAAAATTCTCTGTTTTGTATATCACTCTCATTTTATTTTCCCTCAGATCCTTGAATCAGAATTTCATCAGCTAAGGAAATCTAAGTTGACAAGTATTGACTCCAGCACCTCGATGTTCTATTTCATAACCTTCTGGCATCTACTGTTGGTGATTAGAAGTCTGGTCAGTTTCATTGTTATTCCCTTATAGATTACTTTTTCACCATAGTAACAAAATTTCTTTTTTTCCCAGTTGATGTGTACATTAGTGATTTGTGTCTAGGTGGATTTGTTTTTTTTAGATTATCTTGTTTGGTACTCGATATGCATATGCATCTTCAACTTGAAGACTCAAGTCCTTTTCCAGTTTTGGACAATTTTCAGCCCTTATGTACTTCAAATTTTCCTCTCTCCCCAACCCCACCCCATGCATTTTTTGATATCTATTTCATCTCTCTGGAACTCCTATTAAATAGGAGTTTGAGTTTCTCTTTTTCTCAGGTCTTCATTTTTCTTTCATATTCCCCTTTTTCTCTGTGCTGATCTTGGGTGATTTTCTCAGATCTCTCTGATTCTCTCGCTCAGATTCTCCGTGCTGTTGTATCATATAGTCTTTAATGTGGACATTGAATTTAATTTATTTACATTTCTAGAATTTTTGTTTCTTTTCTTTTCAAATCTACCTGTTCTTTTTTTCATAATATCTTACTTTTGAATTATCATCTATTCTTTCCTTTATCCCTTTGAACATTCTAAACACATTTACTTAAAAGTCTTTCAAATTGTTCTAATGTAGCACGTTTATCATCATGAGCACTGAGTAATGCATAGACTTGCTGAATCACTATTGTACACTTGGAACTAATAAAACAAGGTACATTAACTATACTGGAATTAAAATTAAAAACTTAAGTTAAAAATTTTTCTAATATTTATAGTTATAGAGTATAAGCTCTCCCATCTGTTGTGCTTGCTGAGTCACAATTATGGTGGCATAGTTCCTTGTATGCTTTATGATGTTTCACTGTGAGTGCCTCTTCAATGGGACTTGTTTTCCATAATGGTTATGCACACCCTATGAGGTGTTACATTTGACTCTGCCAGGGGCCTATAGGTTGTCCTGGCTCACTTCAGTGTCTGGCAGTGGATGCTGGGAGACTCAAACAGATGAGGGCTGGCGAAGTCTGGGGCTCTTTAGGTCTCTCTCACTCTTTCTAAGAGGCTTCTTCACTACTCTTCCCAGTATGATGGCTTTAAGGCATCTGGTTTGACTTCTTATATGTAGGATCAGGCTTTTGAAGGTGTGTGTCAAGAGGGAGCAAGTCAGATGGATGCTATATTCTATTATGACTTCACCTCAGAAATCACATAGCATGACTTTCCAAATGAATTGGAGTTGTCACAAAACCCTGCTCAGTTTCAAGGGTATGGAACATGCAGATCTCAAACTTGTCAGTGGGAGGAGTATCAGAAACACCATAAGAGGAACATTTGGGAGGAGATATATATATATATATATATATATATATATATATACTTGTGCAGTCTTCTTTGGCACATACAATCTCAGTAAGTTTGAGGGTCTAGTTTCTGGGCAACCAGAGGTTCATTCTCAAATTAGATTATATTCACAGAGGGGTATTCCTTGTCTCTGACCCAGCAAGTGGAGGACATGAGTTATCATCATCCATGAAAAATGCAGCCAACTAAAATGCAGGCATAGAATCTTCTTCACATTGAAGAAACACAGAGCTGCACCATCCCACTGCCCCCAACCAGACTTTTATGGGGCATATTGGAGTCTAGCAAAAGTCATAGAAATGATCTGATAAAGACTCTGCTTAAGGATTGTACTTGAGGGGCGCCTGGGTGGCTCAAGCAGTCAAGCATCCAATTTCGGCTCTAGTCATGATCTCACAGTTGGTGAATTCAAGCCCCACATTGCACTCTCTGCTATCAGCACAGAGCTCACTTCGAATCCTCTGTCTGTTCCCCTCTCTTTCTGCCTCTCTCCCTCTTGTTCTCTCTCTCTCTCCAAACAAATAAACTAAAAAAAAAAAAAGGATTGTACTTGAAGCCAGTTTATAAACAGATTACATCTTAGTAGTAATGTACCCACCTAAGACAAGAAATAGAAACTGCAGCCCTATCCCACTTTGTCAAAGTAGTGTGGGGCACACAAAAAGAAGAGCTAGAGAAAACCCAACTCTATGAATCACACTGGCTGTTATCCCTGCTGCCTTAATAAAAACATCCTTCATGGCTCTTCATGTAGCAGGGTGCTAGGGGGTGTTTTCTGTTTATTACAGACCACAACTTAAGTGTACAAATTCTGCAAGTGACTTTATCTCACTCTTCTGCCCTCAACTCACACAATATCAAGAGCAGGACATTTAAAAATAATTAAACAGTTGTTGACTGTGAGGCTAAGGATACTAAAAATACAACAAGGGGAAAGGTAGGTTTTAAAACACGATGTATAAAAGAAATGTAATTATTATGTGAATATGTATTAAGAAGCTTGGCAGGATATACCTCAAGGTGTTTAGCGATTATTGGCAGGCAGTTGGATTCCATAATCTCAGGTATTTATTCTTTCTTTTTGATGTCTGGTAGGATTATGCATATTCTTCGATTTCCTTATTTTCCCACAGTAAGTATTTATTGCTTTTGAGAGAAGAAAATTATTAATAACTGATCATAATTAAGTTAATAAAAATCAATATATTTAGGGAAATAGAAATCCTTAAATGCATAAAAAGAAGAAATTGGGACTGGGGAATAAGGAAGAGGACAACTGCAAATAAAAGCAGCCTAGGGCTATGACTTTGAGGCCACATGAAGGTGAAGAATTGGGTCTAGAGTTTAAAATGTAACAAATTTCATTGTGACTCAAACTGGCAAATTGTGGGGCTCCTACCACATGAACAGAGCCAAGGATAGGGCTTTTGTGATCCCTAAGAACACATTCAGTGGACTTCACCTGGGAGGTGGCAGGTGCCTAGCCCCTTTACATTCAAGGTCAGAGTTCTAGATCCCAGGAAGACCACTGTCAAGAACCAAGTAGCGGGAATCAGTCAAAGCAAAATGCTGGGAACTGAGGCAACAGACACGAAGGGAGGTCTGACCAGGTGGCCCAGCACTCAATTCACTGGACCTCAGGGATGTGGGATCAGGAGCCAACAGGCTAGAGAGGGCAATGGCAGCCAGTGACCAGTGGTGGCCTTCAACACTGGGGGTTGGGGGCAGTGAATTTCAACAGACTAAGGGACTAATGTTTTTATAGTGGTTTTCTCAGAGCTGGTTAAGAGTACATTAAAACCTTGGACTGTGAGCAACTTGTTCTGTGGGTGTTCCACAAGACAAGCAAACGTTTCTAATAAATTTTAACTTGATAAATGAGCCAATGCCTTGCAATACAAGTAGTACATGTGATGTTGAAAATCACGTGATCACAATTGGTTCTTCTACCCCCTCCCCCCGCCGAGGGATTGTGGCTAGTTGTCTCCCATCATTGGATGCTTGGTCTCAAGCCATGGTGCTTGGCAGCAATCTGACTTTTCAGAATGTTGGAAGGTGCCCACACTGACACTAGTGTATTGTCACTTCAAGGCACCTATGGACAGTCCTTTACTTTTCCATACAGAGTAAGCTTAGGAATGCTTTGCTTCATTCTAGGTCGGGCATCCTACAGATGTAAACCCTTTCCTCTGCTGCCTTACTGGCAGTTATATTAAATATAGCATCTGACAAGAGTTTATTAATACTGTACCATAGTCAACGTCTGTGGGAGCTATACAATGGCCCCCACGCAGAAAAAGATTCCATTGAGCCAACAGATAGCAGTGATTCCATTAGCGATAGTGAAAGTTGTCCTACACAATATCCCTCCTCTCTCTTGTCTCCCTCACACCAGCCACGAAGGTTTTCAAAGGTAAGTGTAGGTTAATTTGTTTATTTTTCTTTATATTTTGTATTTCATTTATTATTTTCCATTACATTACAGTATTGTCATCATTTTATATGAACATTTTTGGGTTGAGGAATGAATCATATAAGTTTACGTTATTTCTTATGGGGAAATTCACCTTGATATGATCAAGTGCTTTGGATGACAAGCATGTTTCTGAAACAAATTATGCTCCCAAATCAAGGTTTTACTGTACTTTCTCTTGGAAAACTATGCAAGGAAGCGATGAAGACAAGGAGGGTGAGGTTTGGCACCTCGTCATTTGAGAAATACTAACACTGGGTGGAAAGCAGTGTTAGAAGAGAACTGTGCTCAAACTCCCGCTCTTCTACTTACTAACCTTGAGACTTTGGGCAAATTGTTTCCTCCATTGTAAAAGGAACATAATAATAGCAATTTCTCAGTACTGTTTGAGGGATGAGTGAAATCCTGTACTAAAAATGTCTGGCATAATATAGGTGCTTTGTGCAAACATGAAAGTTCCAGCTGAAAAAGAAAAGAAAACTACTTTCATGTCACACTGATTAGATGGGGAACATTGTCTTTCATTCCCTCAGGGGGTATGTCATAGTCTATGACACCAGCAGCTACTGGAATGAGAAAACCATAGATTTTTCAAAAGTTTGCATATACCAGGTTTTTAAACCTGCCTTTTAGATGCGTGTCACATTGGCTTTAATCATCACAACAACCATGGGGGGTAATTATTATCATCCCGCTTTACAGATGAGGAGAGTAAAGTTCAGGGATTAAACAATTTGCCTGAGGTCACAGAACATGTCAGAGATAGAGATAGAGCTGGCATGTGCAATTGTCACCCTACAAGGGTCCTATCAAAGAGGTGGGAGAAGAATCCAGAAATAGAGATACAGAGGAAGGACCAATAAGAACCACGGATGACACACACTCCAAGAATTTTGTTGGGGGGGAAGTTAGTGCCCTTTTAGAGCACGGGGAAGTAAACACGTGTTTATAGAGTGGGCAAGAACTAGTCCAGGGGGAAAGGACGGAATGGCAAAGAGAGAGACTAACTCCTGGAGAGAAGGGCCTGAGGCACAGGTTGAGGAATAGGCTTATAACACCCCACTTCTTCAGAGCCAAGAATAAAGGAGTCAAGGAAGAAAAACACACCATAAATGGTCACTGTTGTTATAAGCTGACTGGAACCTAGGTCTAAAGTGTGTATCTCTTTTCTGTCACCACAGGATACAGCAACTGCCCTCAGTACAAAGGTCTTAGATGGGCTGGGTCCATTCTTGGTTCTCCATTTTCCCAGGCTTGCGCATGAGGCCCACTTTCCTAGACACTTTCCTTTGTGCGCTCTCCTTTGACTCTGTTTCAGCTCCATCACCTTTCCACCCTACCAGGGGCCCAGATAGTCTACCTTGGGTGCCCCTTTCTCTCCTCCACCTGTCTGACTCTAGTCTTTTTAGTCCAGATAGGGACCTGGAGGATCACAAGCAGATAATGGGATGGGATGTCGGGAGCCTTTCCTGACCCAGCTGGCATTGCCTTACGTGTCAGCCACAAGTGGGTCCCAGTTGTACCCAAGCCCAGAGTAAAGTGCATGCCATTCTGTCTGCCCAGTCCTGCCTTTTCCCCTTACCTAGCCCCCGCTCCTGTGAGGCTGGTGGCAGTCTGGGGATCACAAGGGTGGTGGCCAAAGGTGCAGGGAAAGGGTGGAACCTGGAGCTTGAGGCCTGGAGCTGTTTGCATTTAATCTCCACCGGGGGGCAGGGGGGAGGGGGGTGGCCAGTGTGCCCTGGGGCAAGTCAGAGAGTCTATCATAGAGGTCCTAACTCTGACGTGAAAATCATTTCATAATACCTCTGCTTTTTGTGTCACCCAGAAAGTGTATCAACACCTTACATTTTAATTTCTTTACCAATAATAGTTCATTGAAAACTTAACTTTGTGCAAATCATTAACATTGGCTTGCTCAGGAATTGTGTTAAACAGTTCTCATGAGCTAAGTGTCTCTGGTCACAAGGTGTGGGACTTTTAGAACTTTATATACTGTTCGGCTGAAGTTAAAGTTGTAGTTCATTTCATGTCATATTTATCAGTGCAATGTGTTTGAATGTGTTAAAGGAAAATATTTTTTCAATGTATTACTTACAAAATCATAGTTATTCCATGCATGCATGCATTCATTCAACAAATATGTGTTGAGGACTTACTACACCTGAGGCCTGGTACCAAGGAGACATCTGTACTTTTATAAAAGAGTGTGGTGAGTGCCACATTGCAGGGGGAACCGGAAAAGTGATACATAAAATTATCCTGAGTCATCAAGGGAGGCTTCCTGGAGGAAGTGACATATGGAAAGAGAGACTTAACTCTCATGAATTAGCTAGACCACATTGGATAGGGAGGGGCTGGGAGGCAGGAAAACAGTCCTGGGTAAAGAAATGAATTCCTTATAAAAGTCCAGTGGCAAAAGAGAGCTCTGCTGGTTTTTTCAAGTTCTGAAAAGAATGGTAAAATTATTGTTAACTATAGCATGAGGCCTTGAATATGTGATGAGACTGAAGAAGTGAGCAGATGATGGATCATGAAGGGCATACCACAGCAGCAAAGACTTTCTGTGTTCGCATCTTTAACATAATCATAATAGCAGGCAGTGAGCACATCATTTGATGGATTAATTAATCCCTATAAATCATAGAAGGCAATGAGTTTGTATTATCACAATTTACTATCTTCCATCTTGAATACCCTGGTATTATGTCTTCAAAACTAGAGGGTACAGGTACCATTTTAAAGTATCTACTTCTCTTTTCTAATTTCTTTTTAAATAAAGGCTGAAGAAGTAGAGAATCACAGGAATGATGATTGAAGGGTGAGGGAGCCATTTTGAACAGGCTTAGAAATCATCTGACTAACCAGTCTGGCATCTTTGAAGATCTAGAAATTAACAGTTGCTCCAGGGTGGAGTAAGAAATACAAGCTGGGACAGGCTTTACCCTTTGGAGAGCGGGTGAAGAATGAGGTTGGAAACTTATTTCAAACACAAGATTCTTATAATTTCATTTTTTAAAGTGCACTGCTTTGAATAAAGAAATCAAACAATTGCAGATTTGACTGGCCTATTATTAGAATATGATATTCTTGCCTCACAATCTAAAAAAATGCCCTGTCTATGACTAGACATCAGATGAATGTACCTTCAGAGCGAACTTTCCTGAAGAGAAATTTCCTGCTGGAGTCAGTCAGTGACTAGGCTGCAGAATTAGTCATGTTGTTTAATTTGTTTAAGCATATCATTAACGAGATTAAAAGCTTTCCAAAAGCCGGGATTGAAGGTTAAGGGTCATTAGCATTAAATACTTACACTCCAAAAAACTGAAGTGGTGATTTATGATATTAATATTCTAATGTTTTGTTGTCAGTATTAAAGATAAGCATAGGTTGAGGTTCTCAGTGAACAGAGAGAAAAACAGACCAATTCTCCTGCCCCATCATGGCCAGCCCTCCCCAAAGCTCTTCGGAGACGAAAAAAAAAGGGGGGTTATGGAAAGGAGCAGTGTGCCTCTGAATGACTATGAAGCTTTGTCCCAAACCGTGATGAGGTCCTTTGCTAAGCTTCGGTGAGCTAAGGCAGGTCTGGAGTCTAAAGCCTTCATCCCTTGCTACTCTAATGGTGAGGAAAGAGCAGTCCAAAGAAAATAGTCCCCATTTCTGAACCTCTCCTTAACTCATTTCAAATCCAGCTCTGTCTTTCCCCCACCACAGAAGCTAGTCTTGTCTAGCTCACCGGCATCCTCCAGGTTACCAAATCCAATGGACCCTTTTCAGTCCTCACCTAACTTAGCTTTTCAACAATACTTGACCTTTCAACTCAGTTGATTACACCCTACTTTTTTAAATACTTCCTTTTCTTCTATGTTTACAAAGAACCACTCAACTACCCTCATTTCCTTTTCTTCCCACCTCACCGGGCATTCCTTCTCAATCTCCTTTACTAACTCCTCTTTTTTAGTTCAAACTTTGAATGCTGATGAGTCCCAAAGCTCAATTTTAGTCCTCTTTCTCTTCTCTATCTATACCTCTTTCCCAGGTGCTCTTGTAGGGTCTTGTGCCTTTACTTTTTAATTCATGCAGAGACATCTATATTTGTATTTCCAACCTGACTTTTCCCCAAGCTCTCTTCTTATATACCCACCTACATACTTGACATCTCCACTTAGGTATCTAATACAAATATTAGATTTAACATATCCAAAATAGCTTTCACCTATAATCTGCTTCTCTCTCATGCCAGTAAAAAATACCAGTATTCACACAGAAGTGCAAATGAAAGACCTAAAATGAGTCCTCTTCTCCCCTTAACTCCAATATCCAGTCCATCAGCAAGTCTGTCAACTTTTCCTCCAAAATTGATCTATCCATTTCCAGCTGTCCCTACTTTCCTTTTGCGTGAGCCGCCATGATTCCCTGTTGATTACTGCGCGGGTCTCCTAACAGGGCCCCCTGCTTCCACCATTCCCCCTCCTGCACAGGCCACGTTCAGCATAGCAGACAGAATGGTATTTTTTAAAGCATAAATCAAGTCACATCAGTTATCTGCTTAGCATTTACTAACGGTTATGAACACTACTCTGAAGATATTTGAAATTCTAAAATTCTCAGGGTCCTTTTACTGTCTTTTGTCTACTTTTCTGATCCAATGCCCTGCCACTTTTGGTTCATTCTCTGTACCCCAGCTACACAGCCCTTTCTGTTCCCCAAACATGTCATGTCCTGTCTTGGCATTTTTTTTTTTATTGAAGTATAGTTGACATACAATATTCTTTTAGATTCAGATTTATATCATAGAGATTTGTTATTTTTATATATTATGAGACAGTCCCCATAATAAGGCTAGTTACCATCTGTCACCACACTAAGCTATTACAATATTATTGACTATATTCCCTCTGTTGTATATTACATTTCCATGGCTCATTTGTTTGACACCTGGAAGTTTATATCTCTCCATCCCCTTCGCCTATTTTGCCTACCCACCTCCCAATGTCTCTCATGTCTGGTAACTGGCAGTTTCCTGGATCTACAAGTCTGCTTCAGTTTTGTTTGTTCATTTGTTTTTATATTCCATCTATAAGTAAAATCATATGGTATTTGTCTTTCTCTGACTTATTTCACTTAGCATAATACTCTCTAGGTCTATCCATGTTGCTGCAAATGGCAAGATTTTATTCTCTTTTAGGGCCTAGTAATATTCCATCACATATATATATCACATCCTCTTTATCCATTCATTTAGTGATGGACACTTAGGTTGTTTCTGTATCTTGGATGTTGTAAATAATACTTTAATGAGTGTATGAGTACTTTCTCAGTGTCTCTCAATCATTCACCCTGTTTCATAGTCTTCATAGCACTTATCGCTGCCAAATACTTTGTTCATTTGTTTACTAATTGCCCTCTTCCGGAATGTAAGCATCATACAAACACATACCTGGTCCTGTTCATTGCTTTCTTCCCTGTATTTAAGTGCCTGACACATAGTAGATGCTCAATAAATTATTGTCAAATAAATACTTTACCCCAAGGCTTACCAGCTATACTTGTATAGTAGCTGTTATGAGCCAGAGACTGTTATAAAAGTTTTACACATATGCCCTCATCTCAGCCCCCAAGCAACCCTAGAGTAAGGTACTGCTATTTCTGTACTTCCCAGATGAGGAAAATGCAGCACTGAGAGGTCACACACCGAGCAAGGAGCAGAGCTGGGACTTCACCCAAGCAGCCTAGCTCCAAAACCCATGCTCTTCAATACTGTATGACATTGCTTGGCTTAGGTTGCCCACCTATGGCCTTCCCAGGTCAGAAAAGGACCCTCCAGTCTGTCAACCCTAACATCACTGAGGGAGAGAGAATACTAAGGCAAAATAGTAAGAGCTGAATGGTGTGTTAAAGAAAGAACACGCCAGCCTTGGCTAGGACTTTGTGGCTTTTCTTGTCCTAGTGGGATGCTCTAGCCAGTCTGTGCTTTGACACAACATGCAGGGTGCATTCATTACCCCCCCCCACCCCACACACCCCACTGCCAGTGCAGAGAGGGGGGAAGTATAACAAGGGCCAACATTGCTCTGATTTTTGCTAAGTCACAGCAATGGTAAATCAGAGTGGAGGAGATCAGTACAAGAGCAGAAGAACCCCACCTACATCTTCAAGAGGCTGCTGCCCATCTGTGTCTTTGCCCATGAGTTATCTACCCAGGATCCATGAGATGGGGGGACTCAGATTCTTGAGGTCCCCATGTGTTCTTGCTGTAACTCTCAAGTCACAGTGCTCAGAGGCCACCTTTCATCTTTTGAGGGACCTAAGATGTCCCTTCAGCAGGGATTCTAGTTTCCTGAGAGCCTCCTTCTGCCTTTGTAAACCATGTGCGATCCAGTCACTGGCCCTGACCACAGAGCAGTTAAGTGTCGCTGCTTTCTCCAGGTCTCATCTTGAAAAGCAGTTGGACCCAGATATGCACTCTTCCCCGTTCCACATGGGGACAACCTGACCACTAAGATCTCGAGCCATCATCTCTCTGGGTCCTTGTCTCCTTCAGCTCCTGTGGTTATGTCTAAGGCTAAGATTGTTTCCTGGGCAACAGCTCTCTGTGCACTTGTAACACCCGGTGCCTCTCTGCCAAAGACATCCTGCAGTTTCTGTACAAACCTGGCTCCCCATAGGCAAGATTTTCAAATACAGGGTCTTTTTTAGTAATATTATTGATGGCTAGTTTTTTTCATGGTCTAATTAGTCTTGCTTCTGCCTAAGAAGAAAATTACTTTTTGCTACGTGGCAAGTCTGCCTATTCTTTTGTATCTGATCACTGACAGGTTTTATCACATTGGGACCCTGAAATCCATACCCACAATCTAGGCTTATCTAACACCCCTGAAGACCTCCATGAGTCCTGATATCAAATCATATGAACAACCAAGACTGGCCTTGTTGCTTACTTCTCTGACCAGCTCTCTTCATAATTATAGACAGCAGAGGTCTGTAACTAGACCCACCCTGAGAACTTACAGTAGCAGGTGCAAAGAGACCCGTGATAAACCCCAGGTATTCCCACAGTCAAATACTACCCTGGCTCCTTCCTTGATCCTGTGTCTCCTGTTGGCAAATATAGGAAAACAGTAAGGAGTATTTATAACAAGGAGCATGACCCAGAGCAACCACTCTAGAAGCATATGGAATTAATAACTACAAGGTCAAAATTATCACACACCAAGACTGTTTATCTGAGGGTGACCTATAGTGACCACATGGAATTTTATTACTTACTCTTGGAGATGGCCAGCAGTAAGTAACATGCAAGGAAGACAGATAAAATTAGGTAAATGGAAAAACTGACTAGAAGACAGAATTTTAATTTTGTTTATGGAAATACATAACATCCTTCAAGGGAAGGGTGCTTGGCATAAATATATATTCCAGTGACATTCCTTTGCTCTTTCAATGGCACACTATTGCTTACCAAATCAAGTTCAAGTTCTATCATGTGGTATTCAAGATCTTCGGTAATTAAGCTTCACCCATGTTCCCTTTTGAGATTATTATTTGCTCACCAGAGTTCCCAGACCCTGGAATTTTATAAATGAGAGAAAATTTTAGTTGAGAAATCAACAGGAGGATGTTAAAGTGAAGAGCATTCATTCATAGCTGCCCCAAATCTTTTGAATAACCTTTCCACAGTGTGATAATCATATACCTTCCCTCCTAAAGCCCTTTAAGCTCCATTTCCCAGCCTCTCTGGTCTCTAGGGTTCAGATCTGGGACTGAGGATCTTTTGATAAGGCACATCCCCAGGAGACTTTGATCCAGGCTTATTCAAAGGGATGGTTCCAACCAGGCAGTGTGGTCCGTGTCAGCAGCTTATGATGGTGGTGGCATCTGATGGATTCCTGATCCTGACGGAAGCAGCAACTCATTTGGGAGGCCAGTTCTGCAATGTGGTTCTGGGAATTCTACCGGAGTTCACCTTTTCAGCCTTCAGGACAAGCTATCTATATAACTTAATAAATCCCTTTGTACTTAGATTAGCTGGAGTGAATATTTTTGTTTGTAACCAAGAACACTGTCCAAGAGAGTTGCTTATTATTTTAGTTTGCCAAATGAAGGCATTTTAAGAACAAACTAATTTTGCCTTCCATTCAGTTGGCAACATAGAGTCGTGCCTGCTTAGGACTTTTGTTCTCTGGGGATAAAAAGACCAAATGGCAATTATTATTCAGAAATATGTAAGTTGGAGGATGTAGTGAAATGAGATGTGATCCCACATCAGTCCAGGGAGGGTTAAGAAACACGGCACCAGAGAACAACATTAGCTTCTTTTAGACAGTTTCAATAACGGCAAATAGCACAGGCATCTCACTTCCTCCGTTTTCCCCTTACTGCTGTCATATGAATAATACCCAGCCTGACTTCTAAAGCTAAGCTCCCAAAGGAAAGTTTTCTACAATGAAGACAAGTTGTCGCTACCAACTGTCTGTATAATCTGTTCAGCTGCTACAGTAGTTTATCGTTACAATACTCTGAATCCATTAGCCTTGATGATTTGGACATTTATTTTCCGTTAGTGTCTTTTTCTCTAAGATCCTTACCTTAGGTAAAACAAGAAAGAAGAATTAAAAATCATATCATAAGGAGAAGATAATACTCTGGAGGTTAGGAGAGAAGAACACCAAGAAAGAGAAGGAAAGAATATATTTTAAGTCTAGGGAACATCCAAAACCTAGTTCTCCTTTCTCTTTGCAGAGCTAACTTATAGTTTAATCTTTGTCTCCAGCTTCTGGAGGATTGGGCCCATCATTCACTACCCAGGAAAGGAGATGAACAAAAACACTGCTCATGGGGGTACTATGTTGACATACTTCATTCTAATAACAATCATTTAAGTGGTAAATAGAATTTTATTTCATAGATGTCACCTAAATGAAGCCAGTGGATGTGCCATTTCCTTGAGACTGCCTTCCCTGACCCCTCTCTTTACAAACTTACATGATACCTTATATGTATTCATTTTAGTACCGATTGTTACTTTGAATAAATAGCCAATTGTGCAGAAAGACACTATCTACTATCACCATCACTTCATAACAGAAAGGTCTTTTTATATAAAAATATTTAGAAAGAGAAAACCTTATTTTGAGAAGATAAAAATGTTGTCAAATGCAGAAAAACCATACTATAATTTAAAATATACATTTGTGTTGTTGTTTTTTGACACGTTTGTTGACTTTGGCATTTTATTGGACACTGCAATAAGGATGAAATACTCAATGTCCACCTTGCTTTAGTAGTGTGGTTTTTACTAGGTTTACCAAAGGATTTCAGTCAAATGGGTGTCATAGTCTCACGTGATCCAAAAATATTCTGCATGAACTGAGAAAGGTTGTGGAGCAACAGTCCCCACACTTTTCACGCCTGTGTCTGTCTAGTCCTGAGCACCAAGTCATGTGTCTGGCTGGTCGGGGCTGCAAGTAAAGTTCTGCAGAAGACCTCTCTGCTTGGGGATGCCCAGCTCAAGCCTCTCATGGCCCTGAACAGTCAGAAATCCATCCCAGAGAGATGCTATGGGCCAGAAGACAAGGGGATGAATTAGTATTCATATGGGACCAGCATTTGAAGACCACTTTGTTCAGTCCCCCTATTCCCTACATATGCACCCTTCACTTCATGAGTTAGGAGCTTGTCTTTTATTCGTATCTAGTTTAGAAGTACTTAAACATGTTTAGTGATTTTTCATCTTTGTCAGCCATACTACATAACTATGCTATTTTCCAATATAATTTCAAAGTTTAACTGAGGTATTTATAATTTACTTTGGCAGATGCTCTGTAAAGATCATAAGGCTGTTCTTAGTTTTTGCATGAATTTATAAATGGCTTTACCATTTGTTGGAAGAAACATAAAAACAATCTCTCAGTTCCATATTACTAGGCTTTCCATTCTATGCTTGACTTCTGTAAGTCTCAGTTGACCTCCATACATTGATCCAGTAGAATTAATTCAAATAGTAAGCACAACTTACAAATCAGGTGTTACAAATACCTAACTAGTTCTAGCCTCAAGATTTATCAAAATGACTTTAAAGGGCTTCTTCAATAAATATAATAATTTTACAACTATCAATAGCATACCAGTATAAAGATCCAAAAGATAATGTTTGAATTGGGTGTTCGGTTTTCATAATCAAATTTCTTGAGAGAAATGTTAAAAAAAAATCATCACCAAATTGACATGCTCAAAAACGGTTTGATGAACTTCAACACTCATTCCCAGAAACACTCTGCATAAGCTGGGAAAAGAGGGAAACTGCCCAACAGGTAAAAAGGCATCAATCAATAGCAATAGCAATTATCACATCAATAGCATCAACAGCATCAACAGCATCAATAGCAAATATCACACTTAACATTTATCCATTAAAGCCAAGAGAGCAAGATAGAAAATGTTCACTATTACTGCTACAGACACTTTTTTATCTACATAAATCAATAGCAATAATCACTTTTTCTTTTAAAAAATTCTATTCATGGGGCACGTGGGTGGCTCAGTCAGCTAAGTGTTTGACTGTTGATTTCATCTCAGGTCATGATCACACAATTTGTGGATTTGGGCCCTGTGTCAAGCTCTGCACAAACAGTGTACCGTTTGCTTGGTATTCTCTATCTCCTTCTCTCTTTGCCTCTCTCTCTATTAATCACTCTCAAAATTAACTAAACAAACAAACGTTTTTAAAAGTCCTATACATAATGGTAACAAAAGATATAAAATACCTAGGGCAAATAGAAACAAGTAAGATTTATATGAAGAAAACTATAAAGGGCAGTTAAGAAGATATGAATATATCTTATTTCTTCCTGGCAAGACTTAAGTATTACATATTTAAATATTTATATTACTATAAATTACTTATATAAATGTTACATATATAACGTTAATTCTCCCTTGGTTGATTTATAAAATCAATTTCTCAAGCCATTTGACTACATCCATCCATAGACATTAACATGCAAAGATGTCCCTAGTATATTTAAAGTCAACTAATGGGATAAGATATACAGTATGGTTCCACATTTAAAAGAAACGACAAAAAATCTATGTATATCCATATAGACATGCATACAAAATAACTGGAAGGTTGCACAGTAAACTATCAGCAGAGTTTTATTAATTCAAGAAAAAAATTCTAAATATCTATCTACATTAATATAATCAATTAATATAACCAAATCTATTTCTATATATATAATCATCTATAAACCTATATGTGTTATATCACGTATAATCAATCAATATAACCAATATCAATTTACCAAATAAATCAAGTACTAAAATTTTATATTTTATTAAGTATCCATTTCATAATATACCAAAATGCTGAAATTCCTTTTAAGAATTTTTTTAAGATGAACCCTTCTTTTTTTTTTAAAGTTTTTTTAAAGTTTATTTATTTATTTACTTTGAGAGAGAGAGAGAGACAGAGAGAGACAGAGAGAGAACATAAGCAGGGGAGAGGCAGAGAGACAGGGAGAGAGAGTATCTCAAACAGGCAGGGCCCAAACTCACAAACTGTGAGATCAGGACCTAAGCCAAAAACAAGAGTTGGACCCTTAACCAACACAGCAACCCAGGTGCCCCAAGAAATTTTTGCTTTAAGGTTTTTACTTTTGAATACTTTGAAGATTACTTAGCTAATTTATTTAGTATAGTTTAGGCAAACGGATTTTGCACTACTAATTAGAACAAGGACCAATGCTCTCCAAATAATAAAATTAACCAGAGCATTTCACATTTCTTTGTCATCTCCCTTATCTTTTTTGTTTTGTTTATTTTTTTGACATGATGACCAAGAAGAAACAGAGACTGAGTATAAATGAGGTCATTTTCTCTGGTAAACTATAAATGAGCAATTAGAATAATAGTTTATGGCATATTACAAAACGGACTTGGGTTGGTTAGGGAGTTGAATGAAAATAATCAATTTTGCAATTGCTTCTGACCAAGAAACCAATTTTACAGCAAAAGGAGTGATACCGTGGGATCATGTCCATGAAATTCGCTTATTTTCCCAAATCCCCATCATCTAGACACTTCAAGGGAATGCTGATACGGTACAAGGTTGGAGTGTGGCCCTATAGGATGGAGGACTTGCTTTGAACCCATGATCAAAATGACCAATATATAGTGGTGTTTCTCCCAGTGCTAGAATGCTTAGTCCGAGAATCAAGGTATGGGGATAGGGATCTATCCTCTCACTATCACATATAAGGACCCACAAATGTTTGCTTCTCATCCTTGCAATTTTATATTCTGCTGGATTAAGGTCATGATTCTCAAGGAAGTCATATTTTCTTCAAAACCTACAATCGTGTTTCTTCTATTGAACTGGAAGTTGAGACTGTCACCTGGCCATTAGGAACCCTACTGAATTAACCTATAAGGAAGAAATGAACAACACAGGGCCACCTCTGACCTAAGCCCTCTAAGAGAGCAGAAGGTGACTTTAAAAGTTCAGCAGTTATAGAAAATCAAATTCTAAGAAAGATGATTTAAAGTTTAAAGCAGTTCAGAAGAAACCTATTGACCTAAAGAAACATCTCTCCAATTCAATCTGTGAATAGTGTTGCCAGAGAAAAAGAAGAAATTTATCATAGAGATCATACTGAAAGAAATCACTGAAACTAACTTGTCCTCAGTTATGAAGGAGTAAGAATATCTGAGTCTTTTGAGTATCTTGAATATCTGGAGAATTATTCCTGGGTATCTACTTGCCAAATTCTTGAGCTATAGAGACATGTGATATTTAATGAAAATAGATGAAGAGGAGAGAAAGCTATCATTCAAAGATTCAGAGTAAAAGATGTTTACATTTACATAATAGAATATAAGCAAGTCCTAAGAATAAAACTACCACGGATCTCTTAAAAACATTTGATTCTCACTACAAATCCATTATAATGCACTTTTGAAAAATATATTAGTTGATTTCTTTGGGCTATTGGTTGTTGTTTGTTTTTGTTTAAGGCAGAAAAAAAATCTTTGATAAACATAGAGCCCGAAGACATATTTTAACACAATCTGCATCTACAAAATAAACTAAAGAACATTGTCTCTCTGGGGGAACAACAAATTTAAGTGATTTAGATGACTATGGCACAAATTATCTGGCTTGGTTGAGACTCACTCATGTTGTGGCCACAACTCTCTCTTGACTCTCAGAGTCTCTCCCTCACGGCGTAGGACTCCTTTTTTATGGGGAACTCTCTGCCACAGCGTCTGTGTACTAGTAATTTATCACCTCTTGTCACAATCCCTCATAACTCACCCACACATCAGTTCTCCATATGTCCACATCTGTCTCCAATGCAGGTAGAAGTGAGATTTCATTTTTCCCCAGGAGTATCTTGGCTTTCGTACAAGTCAGTGATGCATGTAGTCAGGCAGGGATACTAAGCACCACCTATATCCACCTACCCAATGATTTCAAACTTCAGTCAGGACCTAGCTGATGTACCTTGTGTATTAATGAGGGCCCAATCAGGAACACAGAAACACCACTCTAGGTATTTCACCAGACAGGTTTTAGTATAGTGTTAAAACACATGTTATGGCAATGAGAAAGAATGAAATTTGGCCGTTTGTAGCAGAGTGGACGGACCTCGAGGGTGTCATGCTAAGTGAAATAAGTCAGGCAGAGAAAGACAGATACCATATGTTTGCACTCAGAGGTCTAACAAGAGAAACCTAATAGGACCATAGGGAGGGGAAGGGGGAAAGAGAGTTGGGGAGAGAGAGGGACACAAATCATGAGAGACTATTGAATACTGAAAACAAACCGAGGACTGAAGGAGGGGGAAAGGGGGTCATGGTCTGGAGGGGGTCACTTGTGGGGAGAACTGGGTGTTATATGGAAACCAATTTGACAATAAACTATTATTTAAAAAAACCCAACACATGTTAGAGTGTTTATAAACACCACATGCAATGGACTCAACCTTAATTAAGTCCCCAAAAAACTCTTAAATGCCAATCCATCAGAAGTTGATAGCATTAACATACTTAATCTCTTTGCAATAGCTGATGCTGATACATTTGCTTCCTCCTGAAACTCTCCCCTTGCTTTGGTTCTCTGATACTTTTCTGTTCCCTTACCTGTCCAACCACTCTCTCAGACTCTTCCCATGGTCTTCTACTTCATCCACCTTATCATTTGAGAACTATTTGCTGAGCAAATTAAATCAGAACTGATCATTGTAAAGATTAATAATTTGATATAAGCAATCTTTTTACAAATCTTTCACCAAAAAATGTTAGTCTATCAATGCTTATGCACTTTGTCCCAGAGAGAGTGCATGAGTGAGCCAGCGAGCAAGGGAGCAATTTATTTATTAATCGTTTATTTTACTTTGCTGAAGAGGAAACCTGGGCATGAGGAAAGTCATGCATGTACATCTACCAAGTGATTGTAAACCAAAGAGCCAGCAGCGCTTAGACCAGCCTGATCACTGGGTCTGATCCCTCCTCTGAGACAATGGGGACTCTTCAAATATTAAGCAAATTAATATTCCCAGGGAAGTGACACAATTCTGTCAGGCATTTTTCCCCTGTCATCTCATTGTTTCCGTTTTAATTTACTTATTTGTTTGTTTGTTCTGTGAGAAAGAAGTTAAGAGGAAGCCATCTACATGCATATTTCTTTCTTGTCTTTTTCTCCTTCACCCCGAACACTATTTTTAGTTTTGAAAAGCGGGTTTCAGTTAAATAGGTTTAATTTAGTGAGGCTATAATATAACAAATGTATTCATCTGAATATGTTTAGCTTGCTCAATAGCATATTTACTTACTTAATAGTATAACATTGGATTATTACACTGTAAACACCCATCCTATTTTGTATTGGAAAATGTTAATTCCCAATTTGATTGACTCTCCATAAGTTACTTAAATGAATTATTTTAGTGCTTGAGGGATGAGTTTTTAATAGTCTTTTGGACTTAAAATTGAAAGTAGGCCTTCAATGGGAACCTGGGTGGCTCAGTCAGTTAAGTGTCTGACTCTTGATTTCTGCTCAGGTCATGATCTTAGGGTTCATGAGTTTGAGCCCCATGTAGGGGTCTGCACCAACAGCACAGCACAGAGCCTGCTTGGGACTCTCTTTCTCCCTTAATCCCTGCCCCTTCCCCACTCACACTCTAACCCCTCCCCCCCAAATAAATAAATAAACATTAAAAAAAAAGTAGGCCTTCAAGACCCCACATGATCTGTGCCTACCCCTACTCCTTACCTCTCCGGCCTTTTCTTCCTCTACTTTACCCTCATTCACACTGCTCTTTATTGCTATACCTTAAAGCCCAGTCATGTCCCACCTGAGGACCTTCACAAGGGCTGCTCCCTCTATTTGAAATGTTCTTTACTCAAAAGCCCTTATGACTCACAGTCTTGCCTCTTATACACCTTTGCTCAAATGTCACTTTTCAAGGAAGCCTACTCTGATTGCCCTATTTAGAACTGCAACCTGCTCCTCCCTCCCCAAGCACGCAGGATCTCCCACATACCCTATTCTGCTTTGCTTTTTTCCTTAGCATTTGTCGTCCTCATACGTTCCATGTAACATTTATGTTCATGATAATTTTGTGGATTTCACGGTCACTGTGAAGGAATTTGGAGCTAAGCTGAAGGCTCACTCCCACTCTTGAGAAAGGTAAGAAGGCATCACCACCTGTTTACTCTGCTCAGAAAGTGTAAGCCAAGGAGGGAAGGTGCTTTAGGCTCAGAACTCATGCAACCTTCCAACAGAACAGCCTGCTAAGTTACTACTAACACCCATGGCTTTAGCACTAAGGCTTACACTGCTAACAGAAATTGTGAGCCTTTAACATGCAGGACCTCTCTGGGGAGCATCTATCTGCATCCATTCACAAAAACTCCTGTCCTTTCCTCTCCTCTCCAGACACACATAAAGGCAAATACTACTTCTGTCTACTTTCTGGAAGAAATTATAATCTGAAATATTGGGAAAGAAGAGGGAGAAAAGATACTGACCTTGATTATTTCAAGTAATCCAAAAATTACAAGACTAAATTAGATAGGGGCCCTTGGGTGGCTCAGTTGGTTGAGTGTCTGACTTCAGCTCAGGTCATGAGCTTGCAGTTCATGGGTTTGAGTCTCACATTGGGCTCTGTGCTGACAGCTCAGAGCCTCCTGCCTCAGATTCTGTGTTTCCCTCTCTCGCTGCTCACACTCGGTCTTTCTGTATGTCTGTCTATCTCTCTTAAAGATGAATAAACATTTTTAAAAACTATATTATATAACCAAATTTGGTACTTCTTCCTGAAATATACAAGATATATAATATTCAGTAAGTGGTACCAAAACATTTGGAAAAAGATAACATTATATCCCTACCTTATACCTTACACCTGAATAAATGCCAATGAAGTCTAAAATGGAGAAACCAAAAAGGAATATATTGATGTATAAATTAATATTCATTTAGCATGAGAATGGAATGTGCAGTTACTTGATATTATGAAAGGTAGAAATGTACAGATTTGATAGATTTCATAGATTTTACTCGAACAAAACATAAACTTTTTACAGAAAAGAAGACATAAACAGAGTTAAAAACAAAGCAAATCAAGAAAAAATATTCATAGGCATAATTTCCTTAACATATAAAGAACTTTTACAAATCAATAAGAAAAAAAATTTAATAGAAAGAAAATAGTTTCAGGAAATTAATAAATAATTTATGCAAAAAAGAATCCAAAAAGAAACCAAGAACAATCTCTAGCTCAACAAATGCCTAGAGCTGGTATAAGTTGTAGGGAATTGACGTTCTTAAATGCTTTCGGTGGGAGTGTAAATTGGCCCACATGTTTAGAGACAGTGTGGCAACAAGAACCAAACTGTAAAACTGATATGCTCAGTGATATAGCAATTTTATTTCTGGTAAAGTATGCTATGGGGTATTTCATATAAATAATCAGATACGTATTTATACATATGCTCATTGTTGTTTTGTTTGAAAAGCTAAAACTTGGAATTACTTAAATATCCATCAACAGGGAACTAGTTAAATAAACAAGAGCATATATTGAGACAATGACATATTATGCAAATGTGAAAAGGTATGCGGTAAACATACATGTACTAATTTGGAAATAGATAACCTGATATTTCATTGAGTGGATAAAGCAAATTATCCATTAGTGAGAATGGAGGGATCGTACCTGTGGGCAAAATAGAACTATCTATAGGTGTGGTGGGATAGTCCAAAATATTTACGATGTGCCCCTCCACCCATCACAGGCAGCACTGGGACAGCCCAGGCCTCAGGGGAGCAAGGCCACATGGAACAGAAAGCAAAAGAATCAATTCTTGGCTTTTTAGTTTCAAAATAGACCTTCTGGAACTCTTGGCAGAGACAATAGGTTAAACAATAGCTTTGAAAAAATGAATGTTGATATAAGAGCCAATTTTCCTGCTGTAAACTGGATAAAATACTCCAAGAGAAAAAGGAGAAGCAGAGAGGAGAGCTGGCGGGAACATACAGTGATGAGGGTCAGCAAACTGCCCACCTTGGGCGAAGCCCCACAGCATGAGGGGCAAAGAGAAGAAAGAGCTGTGCCCAGTCTCCTGTCTAGGGCTCCCATAGAATTCTCTTTGGTGTCAGGGCACAGGACAGGGGAGAGGCAGGTAAAAGGTCTGCCAGGCAGATGGGCCTGGGACAGCTTCACTTCCTGGCAAGGACCAGGGAGCAGCCTCTAGGTCCTGTAAAGAATCAAGAGCCAGTTAAGACCTCTGGCTGTCAAGAGACAGCCCCATGAGCAGATGGAGCTTCAGCTACCTGGTGGGTAGTGGATGCCAAGATGGAGGATGGACAGGCAGCAGCAGCCCAGAGCCATGGTGGGTACCATGGTAGATGCCTGTGTGTTCAGAGCTGACTGATGGCTGGCCGTCTCTGCAAAGCTTCTGTTCCATCCCCTTGCAATCTAGAACAACAATCCAAGGCAAGCAAGCAGAGAGGAAGCTCCTCGCTTGACTGAGAAAACCTTGAAATGCCTGCATTTCTATTGGATTGACAAATATTTTCTGCCACTTGATGGAACTGGTACTCAAAGATTAAGATGTTATTTGTTTGTTTGTTTTAAGATGTTATTTTTTAAATTATATTTTTGCACTCCTAAATGTGGTATCCTGAAAATAATCATGCCTGCTGTGTATAGACATATGCTTGTTTATAAATCAAAAAATTCAGAAAAGTATTTCAAAATTTAACAGGGGACACCTTTGGGGAGTAGATGTGAAGGAATGGACTTTTCATTTCTATGCTATTTGAGTTTTTGAGCATGTATTAATTTTAAAATAAATCTGAACAACCCCATCCATAAAGCACTCAGAGTGTATGGAGTCAAGCAGACAGATAAAGACACACTTGCCATAGAGTGTGATACATGCTCCATTCCACTGCCCACAGAAGCACACAGGAGACAGAACTATGCAAGGTTTGGGTGAATCTTTGAGGACTCCAAGACACGTAGTAGGTGCAGCCTCCATTAGGACTACTTCAGATGTTCCCTGAGGACAAATCTGTGAGAAGAGGGTAAACTAAGAATTAAATTTTTGACCTAAGTCCAGAAAGAAAATAAAAGGATACTTGAGCAGTCCAGTGGTACCAATTCAACCGTTCCCTTATATTGATCCATGCAAAGCCCGCAGATATAACTCTTTTTGAAGAATCTTTTTGGAGTTAGTTTTAGGTTCATAGAAAACATAAAGGGAAGGTAAATAGATTTCCCACCCACCGCTGCCCCCACACATGCACAGCCTCCCTCACAGGTGGTACGTTGGTTACAACTGATACATCATGATCATCTGAAGTCCATAGTTTGCCTGGGATTTACTCTTGCTGTTGTACATCCTATGGGTTTAGATGTACCTGTCATTATAGTATCATGCAGAGTATTCTCATCAAATGTAACTTAAAAAAATATCTGATTGAGGGCACCTGGGTGGCTCAGTTGGTTGAGTGTCTGATTTTGGCTCAGGAGATCATGATCCCACAGTTGGTGGGTTCGAGCCCTGCGTCGGGCTCTGTGCTGACAGCTAGCTCAGAGCCTGGAGCCTGCTTCAGATTGTGTCTCCCTTGCTCTCTGCCCCTACCCTGCTCATGCTCTGTCTCTTTCTCTCAAGAATAAATAAACATTTAAAACTTTAAAAAAAAAATATCTGATTGGAACCAGTTTTGCAAATAAGTGACCCCAAAACTGATCTGTATCCTTGAAACATTTTTCATCGTATGAAGTCCCTAGGGTGGAACATGTGAGACAGTAAAGAACATGTGTCCTTAACTACTGCTCTTACACAATTTAAATCATGCTGAGTGGAAGTACCATTTGGAGAACTTTAAACAATGGCAGGAAAGATTATATTTTTATTACTATTGTTATCATCATCATCTTCTTCTTACTAGTGGGACTGGGGAAGGTGAAAAAATGAAAAGTATCATCTGAGCAAGTTTCAGACGGGTACACGGGAGAAGTTAATTCCAAGATGAGGGAATAACAAAAGCCACAATGTGGGAGCCTGAGGCATTTGAAGAGAGCGGGAGGCCACATGGGTCAGAAAGCTCACAGGAAGCAGGCAGGAGGGCCCCATTTTGAAGACTCAGGTTTTTACCTTGACTGAGACAGGAAGCCAAGGGGAGAGATGGCTGTGTAAAGACAATTTAGAATTTATTTTTTAAAATATTTTTTATGATTTTATTTATTTTTGAGAGAGAGAAACAGTGTGAGCAGGGGAGGGTCAGAGAGAGAGGGAGGTACAGAATATGAAGCAGGCTCCAGGCTCTGAACTGTTGTCAGCACAGAGCCCGATATGGGGCTCGAACCCACAAACCATGAGATCATGACCTGAACTGAAGCCGGACGCTTAACCGACTGAGCCACCCAGGTGTCCCTAGAATTTAAAATCATCACAGGCTGCTATCATCTGAGTGGACTGTCAGTGATAGGGGATAGTGGCCCACACACAATCTAGGCAAGACAAAGCATTTGTCTTTCCTCTCTGGTGCTTCTAAACTGCCTCTAAGTGACTTATTTCTTTCTTAAGGCAGGCTTCATTATTCACCATAATTTAATCTCCCCAAACAAAAATGGTCAAGACGGCAGGTAGTAAGTGGGTGACTTCCCACAGAATCTTTTACCCCTATAATGTTCATAAAATAACCTCTCTCAGTTACGATGAAAGCTATAGGCAAGGAGACCAGCAAGACGGTAGTCAAGGCAACATAGAATGAGAGAGCTAGGAAGGGACCAGATAGCCTTAAGGAATGAGTTCTGGGTTCACCAACTAAGTCTGTGTAGAGTTAGAGGAGTTCAGAGGCACTACCTGACAATTCAAAAACAATGCCATTTTTAATCAGTGTATTATAAGGGCATTGGAAAGCACTGGGCTGGCTTCTGTGGAGATTTGGGGATAGCCCTCTGTGCATCCTGATGTTGTTTCAGCAGTAGAATTATAGCAAGAAATAATAGTTACTCAGAACAGGAGGAAATACTTTCCCCAAGGGCTGCCCTAAATAGAATAGGTAGTGAGGAATGAGTGTTATGTTCCCTGACACTGAAGAGCTTCGGGCTAAATCTACAAAGACCGCTTGAAATCCTTGTGTGTTAGTCTGCTCTGGCCGCCCTCACAGAATACCACAGACTAGGCATCCTAAACAATAGAAATACATTTTTTCACAGTTCTGGAGTCTGGACATCCCTGATCAAGGTATTGGCAGGTTTGGTTTCCTTGGAGGCCTCTCTGCTTTGCTTGCAGATGGCTGCCTTCCTGCCGTATCCTGCATGGTCTTTCCTTTGTGTGTGTGTGTGTGTGTGTGTGTGTGTGTGTGTGTGTGCGCCTCCCTCACATCTCAGTGTGTGTCCAAATCTCCTCTTCTTATAAGGGCACCAGTCAGATTGGGTTAAGGCCCACCCGAATGAGTGCACGCAACCTTAATCACCCCTGTAAAGACCCTTCCCTAAATACAGTCACATTCTGAGGTATTGGAAAGTTACAACTCTGACATATGAATTGTCAGGATGTGGGGTATCACACAATTTAGCCCAGAACACGGTGATTCTATGTTTTCAAGGACCACAAACACACATAACTAAAAATGGATTTGTATTTCAAGGGATACATGTAGAAGAATAGAGATGAAATTTAAATGTGCTACAACACATTGAAAAGCAAAGCAAAGCAAAAAAAAAAAAAAAAAAAGGCTTAGTAGTAAGTTAAAGAAAAGCACTTCCCCAAAGAGTTAAATCATTGTCAAATCATTTCAAGCCAGTGGTAAGCTGGGTTAATTGTCAAATACTTCAGCAGGATCTAGTGGGGGAGTTAACTGCAGTTATTATCTTAAAAAGAACACATTTCTTTGAAATGCTATTATGTTTTAGAAGCACATAAAAGGTTTCCAAGGAGAGTCCCTTTTGTGTAATGATGCAAATTGAGCTGAGTGGTATGCATCATTTCTGGGGTGACATCTGTGGGTAAAGTCAGAGAAATCCAAAGGCTGCTCACTGTGTTAAGGTAAATCTTCTTGAACTGGAAGAATTGAGCCCGCTTCTGAAGATGGGACACACAGAGCTCTGTAAAATAGAGATCATACGAGGGGAACTAGCAGGTTTTAGAACCTTGCAGGTTTCCTGCTGTTTATAGATCACAGATCCAAATATAGATGTATTTTAAGTTTTTAAAACATTCGTTTTGTGTGAAAATCCTTCTCTGCAGATAGTCTGCTTCAGTGAAACAGGCCAGGAAAGGAATATATCTGTTAACCTCACAGATCTCTTTAAAAGGAAATAATCTGTGCCAAGGAGCCCTGGCTCTCACGATTTTCTGGCGATAATGGAAAGAACTAGAGAAAGAAGAGCAGAATGAAAAACATTAAAAGAGAAGAAAGAAAAATTAAGTTATACATTATTAAAAATTAAAGGGAAAAAAGAAATAAATCAAACGAAAAATAGAAGCATGTGCTGTGACCAGTTCTTACTTCTCCTAAATTACCATTTTATTTCCTGGCACTACTCCCCTTCAGAGACCAAGAATTTCTAGGCCACTTTTTTATGCTCTATTACTATTACTTCCCCTGAGGTTTGGTATTTGGGTAGAATGAACATTTGCAAGTATCTTGGCAGTGAGTTATTTATTTTTTAAATGTGAATCCATTAAACATCTGCCTTTATTACATGTGTAGGTGCACCCTGAGTCTAATAAAGCTCTGTGTGCACCCAGGCTACATATCCAGTATCTCAGAAGCTTAAGTGCCAGTGTGAGAAATTCATAAATAATTACATGGTAGGTTATCACATTATTCACATGAAGCTTGCTCTCTTTTAAACCAAGCTTTAAATGATTGTGAAGAAATCATCTGTGAAATTCCAGTAAGAAATTCATCGGGCCTTTTTTTTTTATATCCCCTGAACCCAGCCTACTTTGGCTCCCGTCTCCTGTACTCCATCTTGCTTACAAACGTCCTGAGGGAGGTGAAAAGCACCCAATGGTGGAGCCTCTGTTGATTAGATCTTTGTGACCGTCTTACAGGTACTTCACTCTAATTGCATCCCCAAAGAATGTCGTCTGTTTTGTTCACAGCAAGTCTGAGACAGTGTATCACAGTTCCAAGGAGGGGCTTGGCCTCATAAATCACCTAACATGAATGAACCAAACCAACCAACAAACAAACCCACCCCGTGTCTGTGTCTTACTTTGAAGGTGATTTTTCAATTATATTCTACATCTGCGATGTGCTATTCGAATTTTGTACTTTCTCAAAAGGAAATGTGTAGCAGTAGGACTAACCAGCACCAAGAAGAGCAATGGTGGCCAAAGGTCGGCCTTCCTCCCTTTCTTCCACATTTCTTTTTCCTCTTTCTCTCTCTCTCCCCTCTCTCCTCTGTCCCCCCCCCCAACTCCATCTGCTTTTACAGAGTTTATATCATGTCTATTTTAATCCAGGCCTTAAGTCAGGGTACTGGGCATTAACGATGCAAAGATGATTAGGGTAATATAATGAATGTGATGGCAGAGGGATAGGCTGGATACTCTTAGAGCATGTCTTAGTTTGGGTACCCCTGCCCTGCTAAATCAGAGCCCAAGGAAAATATTTGGGACTGGAGTTTATTTGGTGTCATGCCAGGAAGTGGGGTTAAGGAAGTGTGGAAAGTAAGCAAGAAGGAGAAAAGCTAATAAGGGACAGCAGTGAGCAGCAATGACCTGGGGCACTGGAGAGCCTCTGAACTGTGTAGGAAGGACCTCAGATCAAGGCTTGGAGGATCTACTGATTCCTGTTCCCCATTAATTGGGAGCTGGCTCTGCAGGTATTAGCTTCTGCCACACTTCCACATTGCTCCTGCAACCAGGCTGAGCAGTTGACTTCCTGTCGATTCAGAGAAAGCTGCCAGGCAGCGAAGTGCAGAGACACTTTAGAGAGGATGTGATGAGAGGAATGGGCTGTCCCCAGGGAGGCGAAGTGTATGCGGCACAGTGCCCCATGGGTATCTGCCACAGAGCGCATCAATGGGCTCCTAATTTGATTGCGGGGGAGGTATAGGAGGTTTCCTAGTGGAAACAAGGTCTCAGCTAAATCTTAAAGAAAGGGTAGGAGAGAGCAAAAAAGAAAAGGGCATCCCAATATACAGAGAAGCTTGAACAAAGGAGGGGGACAGCACACTTGTGCAAGTGCAGCGTTTTGGTTTGCTGGGATATTAGACAGGAGAAAGAGATAAATCCAATGAGTTTTAGGAAGTAGACTAACAAGACTTGTTAAGGGCAAATAGTGTTTTAATAGGAGTAAAAAGGAGAAAGAAGTTTCTGGTTACGGTGACAGAGTAGGTGATACAGTGGGAAGGGATAGAGAACACTCTTGTAGGATGAGGAATATGATAAATTAACTTTGTACAGGAAATGTCTAAATGCCTGTAGAACATACAGGTGGATAGTTGGATCTTTAAAAATATGAATCCATTAGATACTTGCATTTACTGCATTTATGAAAGCATTCTTGAGTTTCTTTAAGCTCTGGGTACATCTGGCCATACATTAAATATCTCTGAGCTCAGGGGAGTGGTGAGGGCTAGATGCAATTATATAAACCCACTCTCAGGGGTTACCTAAGAATGTAGGTGTAAGTCAGATCCTGAAGGGATAGTATGTAAAATAATGAGAGAAGAGGGTCATAGGCAGAGCCTTGATTTGAAATGGCAGGCAAAGGAAGAGAACTTTTTGATGGGTAATGAGAGCCTATGATTAGAGGTATAAAATGAAAACCATGAGAAAGTGGCAAAATGGAAGTCAATAGAAGAGGGGCAGTTAAAGAGAGAGAGGTCAACAATGTCAGATATCACAGAAAGGTCAAGGAAGATAAAGGTGAAAGGTAACCTTTGGGTTAGTGACAGGGAAGTTGGTGGTGGTCACAGTACAGTGAAAAAATGCTATTCCTATTACATACCAGGTCCAAGGGTAGGTGCTCTGTGCCCATTCTTTCATTTAATCTTCAAATCTGCCCTTGGAGTTGTTGCCACTATTTTTGGCTAGGTTTGACAGATGAGTTTTGGAGGTCACAGAAAGATGATGTCATAAGGCTAGGAAATGGTAGAGCCAACAATGACATCTAGGCCATCTGATTCCCAAGCCCAGCATTGTATTGTCACACCCCATAGATGGCATGGCATGGAGAAAAGGCACCTTTCCCATGGAGAGAGGGGGGGAGAAGGTAAGGGATGGGTAGAAGCAGATGTTTGGTGTGTGGAAGCGGAGAAAGCTTTTGTAATTCACATCAGCCTCTGTTCTTTCTATTAAGATGCCCCGAGGCCAAGAAGAGCAACGTGAAGATATGGTGGGGCGACAGGACAGAGACAGAACTGGGATAACTGGTTCAGGAAGGAGCAAACTTCTCTAACAGAGCCCTTCTGCCTTTGAGAACTATCTCGTCTCTCTTGCCATCTTTTCAGCTGTGACTGATCAGCCGTGTTATGATTTTTGCCCACACAGCATAAATGCTTTAATAGTCATAGGTCCTCTTCTTAGGCCAATGGGTGAAGCTATTCAGGATTTGGCATCAGGTTCAGTGCTCTGATGCTGATAGGGATGTGTTTAGGTCCACAGTGGCGGCCAAGTCTGATGGGATGGAGATGCCATGTTACAATTGACTTAACTTTCTGAAACCATCTCTCCCTGAGTATAAAGATTGTAAAATATAAAAGCCTGAGGGATGTTGGTGGCCGTGGGGTTTCAGGAGAATCACTATATAAAACATATCCACCCAAGCTCGCAACCAATTGGATAATAGATCCAGGACTCAGACAATCAGGGACAAAAAGATCATATTTATCACTGATCAAAGCTAGCCCGGAGATCAAAGCAGAGTGTGTAATACACAGGCCTGCTCATGCTCCACCACTAAATTAAAGAGAATTACCCACGCGGTCACAAGCACAGCTGCGTGCAAGCTGGCTCCCTCCATGTGTCTCATCCTTTAAAACTTATTGCTTGGAGGAGTGGAAAATGTGTGCTCCCTGTGGGCTGACGGATCTCAAAAGGAAAGGAGGATGGACGTAGCTGAGCCACATTTACCCAATCCCTTTTTCCAAACTCACAAATCAGATAAATCACACATTTTCTGGGGAGAACTGGAAGAGTCAGGCTGCAGAGAAATGCAAGGAGTGTTAGTTAATAGAAATGCCTTCTGGTGGAAACAGGAGGAAAAGAGGTATGAATCTCCCCACCTCCAACTGGGGCACTTTCTTTCCAGGTGAACCAGAGAAGCAGATGAAATTGAGAGAGACAGAGACAGAAACAAAGCAGGTGAGATGCAGGGAGAGCCCTGATAGCATTTGACTCTCTGGTTTCAGGAGTTCCTCCTATTTGTGGATTTTTCCATTTTGCTGTATTCCATGAAAATAACGACAAAGGGCTCAAACAGAAGGGTTTTGGCTTTGTTCATTTGGCTATAATAATATATTCCATGCATTTTCCCCCAGTAGTCACTGAATAGGACCATTATCAGAACCATAGTATTGTATATTGGGGGCTGTCTTTGTCTGGGCTCCCCATAAAGCAAAGCCTCAAGCAAATACTTAAGTTCAAGTACTTTGCAGAGGAGTGTGATTAAGAGAGCAGGAGTGAAAAGCAGGGAAGAGGGGAGAGCCAATACAAAGACGATTCCCGGCTGCTCACTCACTCCCTTACTGGTGATGTGCCTTGTGAAACTCAGAACTATGCAGCCAGGGCAAAAAGGAGGAAAATCATTTATTGATAGGCTCCAGTCCATCAAAAGTTTGCCTCTGCCCTTCCAGTTTGTTGTTCCTACTATGCTGTGGGTTCCTACTACGTCCCTGCCTCAGCATCAACAGCAAAGCCTAGAGGGGGAAGCCTGTGCCTGCGTGGTTGTATTTGCAGGAAAATGGAGCCTGCTCAGAACTGGTTGCCACAGTAGGAGCTGGAATGAGAGACAGATGGAGCCTAAGGGCACCTGGGTGGCTCCATCAGTTAAGCATCCGACTTCGGCTCAGGTCATGATCTCACGGTTTGTGAGTTCGAGCCCCACGTTGGGCTCTGTGCTGACAGCTCAGAGCCTGGAGCCTGCTTTGGATTCTGTGTCTCCCTCTCTCAGTCTCCACTCCTGCCCCACTTACACTCTGTTTCTCTGTCTCTCTCAAAAGTAAATAGACATTTTTAAAAATTTTAGAAAAGAGATAGGTGGGGCCAAGAGAACAAAAGTAGTGCCCAAGAAGTATCAGATGCAAAGACCTTCACTCTTCATGATAAAATAGACTCAACTGACTTGTATAAAAATGTAACATACTTAAAGATATGCTACATATCTCTATTTGGAAATCTAAAAAACTCAGCACAATCTTCATGCAGTTGTAAATAGACTCTTCTTTTCTGAGAGGTTAAAATAAAACCAATAGAGATTATCATTGTAAATGATCTTATCTTTAACAATATACCAGGCTCTTCCCCCATTGTCTTCACTCCTACTGCCCCAGCTAGTTAGGCAAAAGTTAGGTCTTTCTTGTCATCATTCAATGTTTACCAAACAAGAAGAGTGTATCTAAAAACCAACTAACCAACCAACCAAAGGATTGACTGTAAGATCCTTCCCCGTGGCATAGTTTACTAATTCCATTAAATGTACAATAAGAATACCAGTAGACTGCTATTTTAAGATCACCCCTCAGCCTAATGGGAGTCTAAAACAAACACATGAAAGGGATATCATGGTTGGAGCGTGGGGTTTTTAGGACTTATCCTAGACAGATCCTCTAGCAGCCTCCGTACCACAGCAAACTATGACTCTTGGTTAAATAACTTTTTCTTTTATTCCATTAAGTGTTAGTGGTTTCCTAAAGTTGCTACCATTGGGTAAATTCACCTTCCCTGTTTGGCTGTGCAACAATTTTTAATAGCCCCATATTAAATCTCTTCTGTGTGAATACCTCAAATGTTCTTCCTCCTATCCTCAAAAGGACACTGACTAATATACATATGCAGGTATGAGTGTGTGTGCCTGTGTGTATGTCCATGTATGGTTAAGATACATCTTTTTTTTTATTGTTTTTTGAGAGAGAGAAGTCACTGGTAAGCAGGAGAGGGACAGAGAGAGGGAGAGAGAGAATCTTAATCAGGCTCCATGGCCAGCATGGAGCCTGACACAGGGCTCGATCTCCCAACCCTGAGATCATGACCTGAGCCCAAATCAAGAGTGGGATGCTTAACTAACTAAGTCACTCAGATACCCCAAGATATATCCTTTTATTTGTACTGGTGATATCATACTGTTCCTATGTTCCTCTATTTCAATGTTTTGAATTAATCATACATTTTGGAAATCTTTCCATATCAGCTCATCTTAGCTAGATGCCTCATTGCTTTTAAGAGCTACACAGTATTGCCTTGGTTAGATATACCATCATTTCTATAACGAGGACCCCATTCTGAGCATTTAGTTGTTTCTAAGTTTTTCGCCATTACCAATGGCTACAACTAACAGCCTTGCATGAATATATTTGCATACTTACACAAGTAGATTTATAGAATGACATGGAATTTTGGGTTTGCTCCAGTTTTTAAAACTGTATTGGAGACCCAAACCCTGCCTTGTGGCCTACTTCTGGTAATTAGGTCACAGATTTGCTTTTCCACTTGGGAGTCTTGCCTCCCCCCCCCCCCCCCCCCCCCCAGTACTCCAACCTCTAAAGAACCAAGACCCTGCTCTACTTTTGTCATTTCCCTACCAGAGTCTAAATTCCTGCATCCGAACCTCTAGGCATCTCACTATCTTTCCATCTCCTAACAGGCTTCTCTGATGTCTACTTGAATCTTGAAATATTTTCCATACTCCATTTTTCCCCCATGCTTTGTCTACCTATTGGGATACCTGTTAAATGTTATATCCCACTGATGCTGTTTACATTGACTACCAATTTTTGCTTTAATTTTTGGACACTCCTTCATCTACTGAACTGGATTATTTGTATCTGCAAGTGGACTTCTTGAAAACACAAATTACACATTATCTTTTTGTTGTCTGCAGGCCTGTCTCATGATAGGGGCTTGTTACATGCAATGATTCACTTGTGAATCTGAAGATTATCAAAGATTAGAGGATATGGTGCTTGTGAGTGCAAAGGATATACTGTAATTAGAAAAATGAATTTAGGATTAGGATACAAAAAGGAAGTAGAGAGGAGTGCAAAAATAGAATTTTTGTAATCCTGGGGGGCCAGTGAAATGAAACTGATAGTGTTCACATCTTGGTTTTAGTGCTACAGGCAAAGGAAAAGGCAAGCTCAGCTTGTTGGAAGGAGGGAGCATTAAAAGGATCTGCAGTTTGGTATGAAGTGATCAGCGAGGTTATATAACCTTTTCATACCAGGGAGTGGTGTGAGAAACACCTACACTGTTCCTACTGTTCTGCCACTCAGGTGGCACTCTCTGCAGAATAGGAGGCAGGAGAAGAGTCAAAACCTCAGGGTTAAAAGTTATAAGAATCCTGGACTCTACAGGGGAGTCCAGACACCCCCGCACACACGCACACACGCACATGCACAGGCACAACCCACTGGAAATAAAAACAGGAGAATTTTACAAGCACTTTGCTACAACTGCAGAGGAAGTAAATCCTTATAAGTTTCTACTTAGCAAAGCATGGTAAATACAGAAAGCAGACTGCCAGTCGTTAACTGCTGCCAATATTACATGTAGAATGTCATTGTTAACTGTCTTTCTCTGATAAACTTCGTGCGTTATTTCAAGGAATAAAAAACATTGGTGAGTATTTGTACTCTCACAATTTCAATCTTTATAATCTTATTTTTTCCAATACGGTCTTAAAATTGCTAATTGAAAATTCTTCCAGTGGGATTTAGGAGGGCACAAATTCCTACAGTCAAAAGGGCTAATACACAGTAAGTCTACCTAGGGGACACAGTGGCATTTTTCTGGTGGCAGTAATACCTGAGATAGGTCTTGAACATGAAGAGTAGAGTTTGCTCATCTGAACAGTTAAGAAAGGATATTCTAGGTGAGGAAACTTCATGGACAAAAGTATGCAAGCTTGACAGCAAGTTATGTTCAGGAAATTCAAGTAGAGAAGTGTTGTTGGAACACAAAGGGGCAATGCATTTGTTATCTATTGCTGCCTTACAAACCGCTCCAAACTCAGTGGCTTAAGACAACACCCACTTATTAGCTTTGTTTCTGTTATTCAGGAGCCTGGCACATTTTAGCTGGGTCCTCTTCTTGTGGTTTCCTCTTCATCAAGGTTTTGGCTGCTGAAATTTCACCTAAAGACTTGACTAGGGAAAGACCAGTGTCCAAGCTCTCTCAAGTTTTTGTAGGTCTGAGGTCCCTGTTTTCTTGCTGCCTCTTGGCTGAAGACCACTCTCAGTTCCTAGAGGCCACTCTCAAGTCCTCACCATGTGGTCCTTTTCATTCTATCAATGAAGATCCTGTCTCGTAGTGGATTCCTCTCACTTTGAATCTCTCTGACTTCTCCTTCTGCAATGGGAAGGAGAAATCTCTCTACTTTTAAACGGCTCATGTGATTAATTTAGGCTAACCTAGACAATCTTCCTATCTTACACTTAAGCTTGAGTCCATCTGGTGTCTTAGAATTCTGCCTACCACAGTTACAATCTTAGGAAATGATGCTGAATGAGCAGCAGTTTTGGATGCCTCATTCTGAATGGATATTGACCACCTAATAGACATCTAAAGGAAAGCTAACTGGATGTTAAAAGACAAGAAGACCACATAAAGTAAAGTCTGTTACCTCAGCAAAACTGAGGTATTTTGCCTCAAGAAGAGGAGACAGAGTCAAATGTTAAAAGGCTGTCAAAGAGGATGGATTGGCTTTATCTCTGCAGCAGGTAGCAGTGGCTGGAAGTCACAGGTAGAAATAGCACAGTGCAATACAAAGAAGAATTTGTATTCTCTGCACCTATATAAAAAGGCTCTTGAAAATATTGATTGTGAGACCTTATCCAAGTCAGAGGGCTCCAGAATGTCCCACAGCAGAGCAGATAACTTTAACCTAGAGTCAAAATGGTCTCTTCTTTTCATGCCTCTCTCTGTACTTAGCTTACCACCACCACAAACACTACTCTGTTCAATTGGGTTTCACGCCCCAAGCAAATTTTCTTAAGTCCCTTTGAAGAAAATTGATACGAAATATTATATGGATATAAAAAATTAAGTGTCTGGAGCTGCTTTCCTTTTGCTCAGCCACCAAAATAGGAGATTGCAGACATATCCTACAACATAGATGAACCCTGAGGACATTATGCTAAGTGAAATAAGCTTGACACAAAAGGAGAATGTATGATTCCATGTATATGAACTACCTAGTACAGTCAAATTCATAGAGACAGAAAGTAGAATGGTGATTGACAGGGGCTGGGGGAGGGGAAATCGAATTTCAGCTGTACTGGGTGCAGAGTTTCTATTTTGCAAGATGAAAGAACTTCTAGGGATGGATGGTGGTGAGGGTTGCCCATGATGTGAATGTACTTACTGCCACTAACTGTGCACTTAAACATGTTTAAGGTGGTAAATTTTATGTTATATATATTTTACTGGAATTCAAAAAATATTTTAAGGGAGACTGTATCAAGGAAAAGTTACAAGAGCTCCTTAGCAAGCGTCCTTCCCTGAGGATTCCTATGTATCCTTATAGAACTAAAACACTTTGAGAGAAAATAATTTCCCACTTAATTTAATGATTTTAAGAACCCAGAGCTTCACTCACAGGATGGCTATGTGTTTGAATGTGGCTCTTTGAAGAGAGCAACATTTAATAAATTTGTTTATTTTCATTTTATTTGTATGGTATAGATTATTAAACAGGCACTTGATTAGATTATGATATAGAAAGGAAACACAAACACCAGGACTTGTTTTCAACAGGCAAGTCTTCACAGAGTGAGAATAGGTCACGTATAACAGGACCTCTTTCTCCTCTGAAATAAATGTACAAACAAATAAATATTAGAGTTCTACATTCTATCTACCTCCATATTTCTGTCTAGGTGCTAAATTTGCCTTGTTCTAATTACAAAGGATTAAAAGTCAAACATCACATCTGATACGTCATTTGCAACTATCTTTTCCCATTCTGTCGGTTGCCTATTAGTTTTCTTGATTGTTTCCTTTGCAGTGCAGAAGCTTTTTATCTTGATGAAGTCCCAAGAGTTCAGTTTTGCTTTCATTTCCCTTGTCTTTGTAGGAAATTGCTGTGGTGGAGGTCTAGGAGGTTTCTTCCTACTTTCTCTTCGAGGGTTTTGATGGTTTCTTGCCTCACATTCAGGTCCTTGAGCCATTTTGAGTTAATTTTTGTGTATGGTGTAAGAAAGTGGTCTAGTTTCATTCTTCTGCATGTTGCTGTCCAGTTCTCCCAGCACCACCTGCTAAAGAGGCAGTCTTTTTTCCATCGGATACTCTTTCCTGCTTTGTCAAAAATTAATTGGCCGTACATTTGTGGGCCCAGTTCTGGGTTCTCTATTCTATTCCATTGGTCGATGTGTCTGTTTTTGTGCCAATCCATACTGTCTTGATGATGACAGCTTTGTAGTAGAGGCTAAAGTCTGGGATTGTGATGCCTCCTGTTTTAGTTTTCTTCTTCAATATAACTTTGGTTATTAGGGGGTCTTTTGTGGTTCCA
>NC_043703.1:51090399-51125802 GCF_006229205.1 Suricata suricatta | reverse complement strand
ACTTGAGAGACTATTGAATGCTGAAAATGAACTGAGGGTTGAAGGGAAAGGGGGTGGGGTAAAAGAGGTGGTGGTGATGGAGGAGGGCACTTGTGGGGAAGAGCACTGGGTGTTGTATGGAAACCAATTTGACAATAAACTATTTTAAAAAAAAAGTCAAACATGATCAAGTCCTGTCTTGAAACAAATGCTGTTGTGCCTACAATGCTAATCATTATTTTATCAAGAGAATTCCTATTTTATAGTCTATTACTACACTATGGGGTAATCTTTTTATTATTTATTTATTTTTTGAATGTTTATTTTTTGAGAGAGAGAGAGAGAGAGTAGGGGAGGGCAGAAGGAGAGAGGGAGACACAGAATCCAAAGTAGGATTCAGGCTCCAGGATCTTAGCTCTCAGCACAGAGCTTGACACAGGGCTCAAACTCGTGACTGCAAGATCATGATGACTTGAACTGAAGTTGGATGTTTAACCAACTGAGCCACTCTGGTGCCCCAATCTCTTTTTTAAAAAAATCCCTTCTTCCTTAAATTTTCATATGTAATATTAGATCTTAAAATGTCTACCCTGAAGCAATTATTAAATTTGACATCAGCATAGTGTTTGAGGTTCCCTTCTGTCAGAAGCCATCAAATGTGTAAGGAGACATACTGAAATTCCCCTCCCCCTGCTTCCCATGCTCATTTTCCTGACTCTCACAAAGGTTTTTCAGCAAAGAATCTCATCTTATTCGTTACACATTTTCTACAATAACCTCTGTTATAAGACTAAGAAAAGAACACCAGTATTTTGTTGCAACTTGTGAATAAATCTGATAATAAGAATAAATAAAATTTTAGTCTTTCCTAGGGAAATTTGATGTAAAATAGCTATTAAAAGTCAATAAAAAAGGTCACATAAAATCATGTATATAAATGATGACATCAATACTTGTTTGTTTCTGTGGCCGGGGGTTAGAGTCATGCATTTTCCGATTAATCTTTTTGACTCATCCCTAACTCTGTTGGGATTCTCCACCCTTAAGTCGGAGAGACTAACTTCTAGGAGTTAACTATGATACTGTCGTTAACTGCAAAGTGCTCACAGCATTCACAGAAGGCACCCTCTTCTTGCGCCCGATCTGTTGGCAGCCACAAATCCTCATCGTGGGTTTTGGGGCCATGGCCCTCACTGCTTCACCAATGTCATCAGGAGGCTAGTTGTATTTGGCTATTGTTCTTGTTGGGTGTTTCATCACCAGGACTCTGCATGTGGATATGTGTACATGACATAAAATTAGTACAGGCTTAAGGTACTTGAGAATGTTGTGCTCACTGACCAAAAATTTTAATGAAGCATATAATCTGAAGTTGGGTTCTGTTCAATTATTTGATTTCTCAAAATTGTTTGCCTCTGTGGAAACTTGTCAGCAGTTATGATCCAATAGTTTTTTCTTATGCTCTCCCCGTTGGCTATATGCCTAAGCTGCAGATTTCTTCTCTTCTTAAAAAAATTTTTTTTAAACATTCATTTATTTTTGAGAGACAGGCAGACTGCAAGTGGGGGAGGGGCAGAGAGAGAGAGGAAGAGACATAATCTGAAGCAAGCTCCAGGCTCTGAGCACAGAGCCCAATGCTGGGTTCAAACTCACAAACCACAAGATCATGTCGTGAGCTGAAGTCAGATGCTTAACCAATTGAGCCACCCAAGGCACTCCACTACTGATTTCTTTTGAGTTCCCATTGGTAGGCTGGTTATTTCCTTCCCAGTTGTGGTATACTTAAAATATATATATAAAATTCTTATTTAGTTTCTCTATGTTCCTAAGTTTACCTTTTTTTGTTATATTATGTTCATTCTTTAAATATGTGCAATTATTTTTCCCTTTTTTAAGAAATCAAACTGTTTCAGGGTGCCTGGGTGGCTCAGTTGGTTAAGTGTCTGACTTTGGCTAAAGTCATGATCTCATGGTTTGTGGGTTCGAGCCCTGCTTTGGGCTCTGTGCTGACAGCTCAGGGCCTGGTGCCTGCTTCAGATTCTATGTCTCTTTCTCTCTCTCTCTGTCCCTCCCCCACTCATGCTCTGTCTTTCTGTCTCTCTTAAAAATAAAGATTTAAAAAAAGAAATGAAACTGTTTTTTATTTTAAAAGCTTTGTTGTACATTAAAACATTTTTTCTTAACCTATATGAATAAGAAATTATAATATGGATTACTTATTAAAGGGTAAGGGTTTATACTAATAAATGTTCAAATTAAATTAATAACAGGTTAAGGTAAAAACAACCACTCTGAAGTGCGTTAAATTGAAAACATGGACTTATATGTATCTTATAAGTTATATTTCACACTTGACAATTCAAACTGATAAGCTTAGTTGGACAACATAGCTAGAATTTAACGCAAGAAAAGATTAGGTTGGCATTTGCCAAAGTGTATTCCACAGAACCCTAGTTCCCTAACATGTTCATGGCCAAAAATTATGCATAACTTTTCATAGCATAAAATTTTATGCTTCAAAGGTTATTTTATCCAAAAACTTTGGGAAGCAGTGGGTTAAACAAAGTTAAACAAGCTTAATTTACAATATGCCTTTTCGGAGTATTTATTTCATTAATTTTTTAAAAGATTTTATTTTTAAGTAATCTACAACCCAGGGTGAACCTTGAACCCATAACCCTGAGGTCAAGAGTCACATACCCCAACTGAGCCAGCCAGGCCCCCTTTAGGAATATTTTAAATGCCCATGTGTACTGCAGAGCTCTAAGAGTCAGATAACATGCAACATCTCCAACATGGGTTTGTGCCTGTTTCATCTGATAGGACTGGTTTTCTGTAAGGCACACTTTGAGAAATTCTAGAATATCTAATGAATTCTTAACCTAGAGAATAGTCTGGCATGCTACATAGTTAGTTGAAGTCATGTCCTAAAATATTTTAGGGCCTTTCTAGGAGCCACTGAAAAACTTCCTAAAATGTCTTAAAGTCCTAAATTGTCCATTCAATTAGTTAGCTTTATATTCTTATTTACATGAAGGCAGGTGAGACATGAAGGTGTGTGTCCATGTTGAGGGTGAGACACAAAGTGAACGGGCAACAGTCCAGTGGTGCCAGAAGATCTGAGTTAGATTCTACACTGTAGGTGTCCTTGTGATATCTCATGGAGCAGGTGTTTCAGCTTGGACAGCCTGGACCAGATGGAGAACACCCTCCCCACCCCACAGCAGTGGGCAGGCAGCTCTGGTGGAAGGGATATAAGTGTAAGTCTGCTTGTATGCCTTTTCTCCTTCTTCCTCTGCACACAATAGTGACCTGTGGCTGGGTGAGGCAGTGACCATACAGTGATCCTGAGAGACTTAAGAAAAGCTGATGAGCTAAGGATGGCAGGGCAAGGGGAGAGGAGAGCGAGAGAGAGCAAGAACACACATGGGTCCTTGACAGTCTCCTCGAGCCACTGCACTGGCCCCGGCCTGCTATGTTTGAATGTTTTGTAATGAGGCACAAATGAAATCCTGTTTGTTTAAGCTACCATTCATTAGTCAGGCTTTGTGTTATCGGCACTGGGAACACCTCCTTAACCAAACCAATGCTCTGTCTCAGCTGAAAAAGGGCAACTGTGAAAATAATGCATCTGTATAGTTGAGAAACTGAAAATCAGATGTGTCTGAACATATTTGACAAAACAGTGGGATGAGTCTTCCAGAAGCACAGTTTCCTGTCTCTGAAAAGCCTCTCGGGGGAAACTCATCGTGCAGAAAGCAGACGCTAGACATTGTAAGAGCGTGACTCCAGTAAGACAGCTTTGGTTGTCAGAGGAGGAGGGAACATTATGGAAAGAGCATTGATCCTCAAATATTAATTTCAAATATCCAATACTGATAATGAAATGTGTTTCCTGACCCAGAACTCATTGGAGTCATGCTAGGTTATTAGGAGGAGGGAGTCTGAAAAAGAGAACTAACGGTGATGACCTCATGGGACAAGCTTAGCTTTCCAGCCCCTGAAGAGTGGAACGCGTAAAGGGCACAGCACTCTCCTGCTTTGGAACACGACACTGCGGTGCTTTAACATCTTGAAAGCTCTGTGTCCTCAGCTATCTCAGGAGGTGCTAATGCCCCAGTATGCTGGCAGAGGTCACTTGTGAGAGGAAATTCGTTTGCAAAGCTATGTAAGATATTGTGGGGGGGCTCCCAGAAATATTTAGAAGAAGCTTTACAGGATTCATAGGTAAGATGGATGGGGCAAAAATCCATTAACCCAAAGAAATTTGGTAAATTCTAACAATATATCTTATCTATACCTGTAGCCTGGTGAAGCCTAGGTCAATTTATGTTAGAGAATGTGCAGAGGTTCAGCCTCCTCAGAGAGGAGGGTGGAAGGTTACAGCACGCGGAGAGACAAGATCCCTAATATCATCTCTCTCTCTCCTTGTTCTCTTGCAGAATAAATCAGGGACTGTACATGCCATCTTCAGCAGTATCTTTGATTCTGGAATTTCAAGAGGAAACAAGCTAAGGACAAAGAGTAGGATTTACAGGTTGGCTGGTTAGAGCTGGCCACAGGCTTAGGAAGAGGATACACTGCGTGTCAAGTATGTGTATTCTCCAGCTAGTTCAACAGGACAGAAAAATAGACAAAGATGTAGGGAAGAAACTCTAGAAGAGTATGCTTGGGCTGGAAGAATTCCCTGTATTGCAGTTCTTATCTATCATAGCACAGCAATAGGCAACAGGCAGGTTTTAGGCTCATTTAAGTCAGGAAACTCGATAATATATTCTCAGGAACTGAATGGGGAGGCAACACTGAGATGGTTTCATTTCTCCATCCATCTGAATGTGTGTGTTTCCTGCCTTGGATTCTATTTGCTGACACACATAGGATGCTCACGCACTTGACAGTTTCCCGACTCTCCTAAGACAGCAGCGCAGCCAGGTGGGTGAGCTCCACTCTCTTTGATTTTAGTTGCTCTGAAAATACCTGTAGGTCATGAAAACATTTGCTGCTGGAGGAAGACAACCTGAGCTGAGGAGAGCTTAAGCTTGGAGATGGAAATGAATTTAGTAGTTTTTGTACTATTTTATTTTTCCTCCCAGAAATAAAATGAAGTCTGGGCTTTCGATTTGTCTCCGGTCCACTAAATGATAGCATTCCTTTTTCCTTTAACTGATTTCTGTCTCTAGAACTCACACATGATCCCTGGTTTTGGAAGATGCACTTGACTTGCCAAATCGAAAGAATGAGAAGAGCCGTATTTCTCACAATACTGGGAGCTGCTCAGTTGATGGGGGTGGCCCTGTTTCCCTGAGGAAATGGTCACACTGTTCTCCAAAGTTTTTAACATTCCAGCAATGTAAGAAAGTCTTAATTTCTCCACATCCTTGCCAAGAATTTTTGGTTGTCTCTTTTAGTATAGCCATCCTAAGAGTGTGAAGTAGTATCTCTTAGTGGTTTGACTTGCTTTGCCCTAATAACTAATGATGCTGAGTATGATTTCATGGCTTTATTAGACTTTTAATATCTTTTTTGGAGAAATGTATATTCAAATCCCTTGTTGGCTTTTAAATTGGATTATGTGTGTGGTTTTTATCTTTAAGTTGTAAGAGTTCTTCAGATATTCTGGATACAAGTCTCTCATCAGTTATATGCTTTGCAAATATATTCTCCCTTTTTTGTGGGATATGTTTTCACTTACTGGGAGGTATATTTTGAAGCAATAATTGAGTATAATAGCAAAGTTAAAAGTTAAAATTGAGTATAACCATCAACAAAATGAAAAGGCAACATACTCAGTAGAAGAAAGTATTTGCAAATCATATACCTGATAAAGGAATAATAACCAACCCATGTAAAGAACTCATACAACTTAATAGGGAAAAAAGTGATCTATTTTTCAAATGGGCATAAAAATTGAATAGACATTTGTCCAAAGAAGATATAGCAATGACCAATCAGCACACAAAAAGATACTCAATATCACTCATCATTAGTAAAATGCAAATCAAAACTACAATGAGATATCACTTCATACTCATTAGAATGGCTATTATCAAAAAGACAAGAGATGACAAATGTTAGCAAGGATGCTATTGATGGGAATGTAGATTGTTGCAGCCACTATAGAAAAACAATATGGAGGTTCCTCAAAAAAATAAAAATAGAACTACTATATAATCTAGCAGTTCTATTTCTGAGTATTTATCTGAAGGAAATGAAAACACTAAGTTGAAAAGATATATGCACCCCAATGTTCACTGCAGCATTATTAAAATAGCCAAGACATGGAAATAGCCTAATGTTCATCTAGATGAATGGATAAAGAAGACATAGCATATACATATATAATAGAATATTACTTAGCCATAAAAAAGAAGGAAACCTTGTTATTTGTGACAACATGGGTTAGCTATGAAGGCATCATCCTAAGTGCAGTAAGCCAGACAGAGAAAGACAAATACCATATTACCCTACTTGTACATGGACTCTAAAAACAAAACAAAACCAAACTCAAAGATGCGAAGAATAGGTAGTGCCATCTGGGTTGGAGGGGTAGGAAGTAGAAAGGTTAGGTAGGGTGTGGGGGGCAAATAAGTAAAGGTGGCCAAAGGTACAAACTTCCACTTATAAAATGAAATCTTTCATGAGGATATAATGTACAGTGTGGTGAATATACTTAATAATACTGTATTGTATATTTGAAAGTAGCCAGGAGAATAGATCTTAAAAGTTCTCATCACAAGAAAAGTTATAGTTATTTGTGGTGATGGGTGTTAACTAGACATATTGCAGTGATCATTTTGCAATATATACATATATGGAATCATTACACTGTACACCTGAGGTGAATATAATGCTATATGTTACTTATACCTCAATAAAAATTTAATAAAAAAACAGAAACAAAAAAGAATTGAGTATAACTTTAAGAAATGTATTTAAGAGTATCATTCATGAATTAAATAAGGTGGAGAAAGAATTGTAAACCCTAAAGAATGGCTGAAGGATGCGTCAATGCTGACACACTTGTAATTATGTAATAATTAATTACAATTAATTATTTCATAATATAATAGTGCCTGTCATGTGTTAAGTAAAAATGATAAACATGAAAGACAAAAATAAACATGAATCTTTTCCATTTAACTTCTTTTTTTTTCCCTACACCTCTTAGTTGCAGAGGTCAGGTCAAATTATCTTCATAGAACAATACTACTCCATTTTCCTTCTGCAGCCATCACAGGTAGAAGAAAGTTGCTGAACTCTTCACAGAGCATAACAACCAGGGAATAAAGTTCCAGAAAATACTGGTTAAAATAGTTTCTGGCCCGTGGCACAGAGAATAAAAGAAAAATTCCTTTAGACACAGAGTGGTATAAAGAGCTTGAAGCACAATAAAGGTCAGTAAAATCACTGCTCATTTTCCTTGAAAAAGATATAAAGCCCAGAAATAAAGTCCAGGAGAAAATTGAGCATGAAAAAGAAAGCCAAGGATAATTATTTTTACTCCTATAAAGCAGGCTTAGCAATAACCACTCAGTTGTTTGCCCAGGGCAGCTGAGAATTTATACCAGATGAAGACATAATGAAGGATCCTGACTATTTTACTCCTTTTCAAAAAATGTTTACTTATGATTTTTGAGAGACAGAGAGCGGGCAGGGGAGAGGCAGAGAGCAAGGGAGACACAGAATCTATAACAGGCTCCAGGCTCTGAGCTGCCAGCCCAGAGCCTGATAAGGGGCTCAAACCCAGGAACTGGGAGATCATAACCTAAGCTGAAGTCAGATGATTAACTGACTGAGCTACCCAGGCTCCCCCTGACCATTTGACGCTTATGGGAAGACTTGAGTAGCTGAAACAAAACCAGAAATTTGTAATATTTTAAACATTTTCATTTTTGTGTAAGAAAGATGTGAGGGCAGAAAAAAAATAAAATTCCCAGAGGAACTAATGAAAGAAAAGAAGATACAGCTTTAAAAAAACAAACAGAAAACAGAATGTGAGCTAGTAGAGCGCAGACCACTTCCAGGGTTTAAACAAGACAGATTCGCCACAAATGCTAAAATGCAGCAACAGGACACAAATTGGGATGGTCAAGCAAAGAAAAGCTAACTGAGTGATGCAAAAGCAAAGAAAAATGGGAGACAAGGGCAGCATACTTCTAACAAATTCACTGGAAAGGGAAAAGGACAAGGCATTCCTCACCTGTAAGGAAATGTTTGTTGCAGGAAATAACTGATTCTGAGGGGAAGCCCCAGACAGTAGGCAGAGTTACGTGGATCAAAGGAGGTCAAACATCTGGGTTCAAAACACTTAGAATTAGCAGGAAAAAGGATTTGAACCTTAAATTTCTTTTAAATAATTAAGATATTTAAAGATACCTGCTCGTTTAAGTCTTTCAACAAAAAGTCTGTTCATACGATGGATGAGAGTCAGAAATAAAACCAAGGAGGAAATATGTACATTTTTTTTCTAACTTTACTATCACAGACTCTTGTATCCCCCATAAAACTTAACTTACTGTGGTCTTGTTTAAACAAACAGATGAGCATCCTGCTAACACTAAAGGCATCTGTTACTGAAAGAATACCATAGTGCTGCTCTCTAGAGGGCTCATTCCCCACCTAGAGCATTAAATTAAATTATTTCAGACCACTGAGATGCCCTTTGACAGCAGACTCAATTATTTAATAGGAAATGGTGACCCAAGAGTTACGCTTTGTTGAAAAGATGGAGGGGGGCTGTTATGGGATAGTGAAAAGAATACCTAATTAACTTCCAGAATGGTATCTCAATTTTTTCATCTGTAAAACATGGATAATAAAATCTATTTACCTTTTGGGTTCCCATGGTACAAATATAGTGAACTGTAACACAGGATTGATGGCATAAATCACCCCTAGACTTATTACCAGGAACAAAGACTCTCGGTGTGATCCTAGTGGTCTTTGAGGGGCCCCCATGGGGCTGCGTAGGTGAGCTCTGGATCTGAGCCCTTGGGTCCTCTGTCTCAACCTCTTTGTTAAGCTGCAATCCTGCTGCTGCAAAAATCAAAACTTTCCTGAGATGTTCCCTCTCTAGTCTCCCAAGGGGTGGACCGTTTCCCCTTCCCCACAACATGGTGGATACTAGCATGTGCCCTTTCGTGAGATCTTCTGACATTTAAGGGAACTTAGAAAGAAAGTATGACACAAAGAATAATTTCTGCACAGGCCCAGAGGCATTCCAGGGCTGCTTAGACTGACCACTCCCAACCGTCTCCTAGTTGGCTTCCTTGTTGCAGTGTCCTTTGGAAAGCAGATGTGGGATTGGAGTTGGCAGTGCAAAAGGTTTACTGGGGAATAAGACCCACAGGAAGAAAAGGGAGGGGTTGGGATTGGGTAGAAGAGCCAGCAGACTGGGGTAGAGATCTGACAAAGTCTATCTTGTCCAATGGGAGCTCCAGCAAAGACTGTCTTTGTTGAGGTGGACCTGAAGGAGCTAACAGCTGGAGGCTGTCAGCTCAGCATACTCCTCACAACCGGGCAATAAGTCTTTCTTGAAGGGGTCTCTGAGCAGCATTCATTCCTGTGTCTCCACACAACTCAACACCTCTGGGTATACACTCCAAATCATCAGAAAGGCCTCTGCGTCACTTGGCTTCCCAAGTGACCAAACTGACCCCTCATCCAGAAAGGAGAGAATGTCTGAGGCCTGATTCCTATATCCTCAGGTCCTGCCTCATGTCCTATAGACTGCTCCCCGACATGACTGACAATGGGAAAGTCCATTTGACTCATAGAGACCATACTGCCATCCACAAGACTATGGCTGGTCCGTGGCCCTAGTAAGACAATAACACAAATGTCTAGTAGTAGTATATTCCCCAAATATGGGCTATTCCAGCTTGAAAAGTACCACATCTGGCATTTCAGCAGCAAATGGCACTGTGCCAATCTTAGTAATGATCCTTGCCAGTCTCCTTTTTTTCAAGGTGCCATAATCTTGGATTGTACAACATAATCTAGTTGTATCCAAGGCACCTTATTTTAAAAAACAATATATGTAAAAAGTGCTTTGAGACTCATTTTCTATGTAAATGCAAGAAATTATCTATATAGTGTCAAATATTTATGAATGTATGAAAACATTCTTGACTGAATTTCTCACTTTCCTTCTATATATAGCTACCACACACTTTCAAATAGTGAGTAATCACCAAGAACATGCCAAAGTTTAAGAAGAGAGCATTTAAAGCATTTTCCAACTTTCCTCTTCATAGCATATACTTAATATGGTTAGTCTTAAGCTCAAATACAGATTTTTTTTAAGTTAATTTTAAGATGTTTGTTTGAAACTCAGAACATATTTCTCATTGAAACAAGATGACATTTACTTTCCTGGGTGAACCCACAGCAAAGTATCTGGAACTGTAAGAACTTACCTCTTTCTTTGATTATGAAATATTCTTAGGGATATTATGCATTTCAAAATTTTAAAAAGACAGATCATTCACCTCCTTTACCATTCAATTCAATATGGTGATGTACGGTGTGAGGAAGAGTCAAAAGAGAGGAAGAGATAAGGCTTTGGAAGGTGGACTTGAGGAGGAAGGCTAAGAGGAATTCCCCCCTCCTCTATGCCAATCTCAATTTGTCTTTGCCATTTCTTACATCCACCATATAGTCGATCACTTTGCAGACACAAACTCGTGCTTCCAGGAGTGGTGTGAAGGCAGTGATGAGAAGTCCCTCTCTCCCTTTCTCTCCACTCCTCTGCTCTTTCTCCCTATTCCACCTCTCACCTCCATTTTTTCCTCTTCATTCTCCTCCATCTTGTGCCTCCTCCCTCTATCAAAAGGCTTCTCTGTTCTTCTTCCTCCCTGAGCCACATGCCTTATCATGCCTCATGTTGTCTCATTTCCACCTTTAAATTCTTCTCTAGTCTAGCTCTTTCTTGCATCCATGGCCACTACCTGGGTCAAGCTCTCGCCATTTCTCCCCTGCAACCCACAGGGTTCTCCCTGTCTCGACTCTCAGGTATCCATCCATTCTCCGTCTCATACACAAGACACATTTCATCATGTTGCTCTCCTCCTTACGGACCCCAATACTTTATCAAAGCTAAATTCCTCATAGCTGGCTCCTACCTCTCTTGGTCTCATCTCCTTGCCACACCTGCCCCATTTCATCTGACTGAGTCCTTCCGACTCCGCAGGCTGGGCTGGGCAGGCCCCCTCGAGCCTCCACTAGTGTAAACCTCCAACTTAGCATTGTTAGCTGCTTCCTTCTGTTTCTCCCACGAGATGGTGAGCACTTTGAGGATGGACACTAAGCCTTTTGTCTGTGGTGCAGTGTTACAGAATCAAATCCATTCTACTACCAGTGACAAGTCAGTGAGGCCCTGGATGAGAGGAGAGGTGACCAGGAGCAATGTGGTTTGAGGAACAGCAGTACACATGAGAGTCGTGTGCCACTCTGGGCTGCAGAGGGCCTGCTTCAGCGTGAGGGAAAGGGATCCAAGTGAAGGAGGGAAATTCTTAGTAGCTGATGTAAGAGAGAGCTGCCTTTACAGTAGGCAGCCAGAGCAGAGGCCAGCAACTTGGGCTAAATTGAGCACAACTAAGTCAGGAAATTCCTGTATTCTCATTTTAATATATCACAGCATCAACAGGTAAATGTTGAATCTCCGTATCACAGCTCAAATGCTTTAGACCTCGATGCCCCATTGAAAACATATGCTAAATACCCATCTTGTTTTAAAAATTCTTTGAAATGCAGTAATTTCTGTGGAAAAAAAACTTCCTAGGATACTTTTCTAATTTCTAAATCATATATTTCTGAATAATGTACACAATAATGTATGCATGGATAATGTACATTCTGGAGGTCAGCTATGCTCACCACTATACCACCAACGCACGCAAATAATGTACATTCTGAACCAAACTCTGCTGAATAGTGCTGAATAAGCAGCATTAGTAAGGAGTATTAATTAAGACCCCTTTTTATATTAGAATGTCCTCCTTCAATCTACGAAGCTTCTTCCTCCCAGGCAAATCTTGTCTTTAAAAATAGTACTTTCGGGGTGCCTGGGTGGCTCAGTCAGTTAAGCATCCGACTTTGACTCGGGTCATGATCTCAGGACTTGTGGGTTGGAGCCCCGCATCCAGCCCTATGCTGACAGCTCGGAGCCTTGAGCCTGCTTCAGATTCTGTCTCCCTTTCTCTGCCTCTCCTCTGCTCACAGCCTGTCTCTTTCTCTCTCTCAAAAATGAATAAAAATGTTAAAAATTTATAAAAATAATAAAAATAGTACTTGTGACCAGAGCAACATAAGTAGCCCCAGATTCCTGGTAACACAAACATCGGCCTAAGAATTTTTCTTTTTTAGGAGTTGAGAGTGGCTGTGTGTTAACTGTGTCAGGCTACAAGGGAAACACTAACTTGCTATTTCTGGACTGGGAATTCTTTTTTGTTGTTGTTTTTCTATCCATACCTGCCAACCCACAGCAGCAACAACAGAAATCAGTCAAGGGAAATATAAATATGTAGCTTAATACAGGTTTTAAAAAGAGAAAGTGTTCCATTTCATAATTTAGTACAATAAATATTTAATAAACAGAGCAAACAAAGAAATGCTTTTGTACTTTCTTTGGGTGACAGGGCAGGCAGAGGAGAAGGAAGGAGGAGGAAGAGAACTGAACTCGACATAAAACAAGAGGGAGAGATGAGAGACAGGTAGGCACGGGAACTCCATATACATGCAAGATAAAGACAAAACAGAGCCAGAGAGATAGAAGGGTTAAATTTTGGTGGTTGGTTGAATGTGAGGGGTAAAAAGAGAAAGACACAGAGGTTTCAAATTTCTGTTGAAGGTGGTACCACTAGCCCAGGTGAGAAAGACAAGAGAGGAACAGGGTAGTGATGAGGAAGAACACCGAGCTCTGTCTCGGACATAATGTGTTTGAAGGCTCGGCCTCAAAACCAGGCGGAGGTTGCCTTTCAAGAGTTGGAATTACAAGACTCAGAGCAAGGGACTTAAATTTAGAGTTTATCCCCTTAGAGATGGCAACCAACGGTGTGAGACAAAAGGAGGGAAGCCCTACGTGGAGAGTAAAGGAAGAAGAGACCCACAGTGAATGCTAAAGAATGACTTTGTTAAACTCTTGTAAGAGCTTTTTCCAGCAAAGGCCATGGGATTGAATACGCTGCATTATTGTGCAAAGATTTGGGTTTGACATTTTGTGATACATTGATCTAAATGTCTATTTCTAATTTGATTGGTAGCTTTACTTTGTTTTAATGGTCCAGGATCTCACAAAGATACACAGAATCCAAAGGAAGAAGTGCAACATTGGCAGCACTTCCTGATTAATGACACTCATTTTTCTATCCTATACATTAATTATGCAGAAGTATTTGTTGTAATCCAGGTAGTTGATTCACATCTTCCCTGATATCAATTGGTTGTTCTCTGAAATTGGAAAGTGTATTTAAAAATTTTTAACAAAGGGGTTGAAAGCCTACTGAAACTCTTCATTGGGTAGATGTTTAAATAGGTTAGAAGCTTATATTACTAAGTTTTCCCAAATATTTTAGGTGTGCAAGTATGAAAGTTTTAGTAGGTGTCATATTTACATGGATTAGACAAGAGAGTCACTTAAAGGTGAAGATATTGACAAACTGCTGTCTTCAAAATGCTCTCTCCATAACACAAGTTTCTTCTGAAAAGGAATTAATTTCTCACTCTTTAGCTGACTTCATTTCAGATCTGTTTAGACCATGATTGCTTGCCCCTCCCAACATGGCTGATGAAAGAGCACTTACTAAAAGGTCAATTCTGCCATTTCATATTCCCTTGGGTTACAATGTTAGTATCATCTTTAATCAGCAGCTTCTTTGCAGGGATATTTTAAAAGATTATATTTAAATTCCAGTTAGTTAGCATATAGTGTAATATTAGTTTCAGGGGTAGAATTTTGAGATCCATCTCTTACATACAGCACCCAATATTAATAAGAACAAGTGCCCTCCTTAATTCCCATCACCCATATAGCCCATCCCTCACCTACCTCCCCTCCAGCAAACCCCAGTTCTCTATAGTTAGGAGTCTCTTATGGTTTACCTCCCTCTCTGTTTTTATCTTATTTTGTTTTTCCTTTCCTTCCCTTATGTACATGTTTCATTTCTTTAAATCCACATATGAGTGAAATCATGGTATTTGTCTTTCTCTAACTTATTTTGCTTGCATCCACATGGTTGCAAATGGCAAGATTTTATTGTTTTTTTTTATGACTGAGTAATATTCCAGTGTGTGTGTGTGTGTGTGTGTGTGTGTGTGTGTGCGCGCGCACGCGTGCATACACGCACCCACACACACATCATAACTTCTTTATCCATTTGTCAGTCAGTGGCTGTTTGGGCTCTTTCCATAATTTGTTTTTGATGATAATGCTGCTATAAGACATCGGGCTGCATGTGTCCCTTTGAATCAGTGTTTTTGTGTCCTGTGAGTGAATACCTAGTAGTGGAATTGCTGGATCATAGGGTAGTTCTATTTTTAACTTTTTGAGGAACTTCTATACTGTTTTTTGGAGTGGTGGCACCCATTTGCATCCCCATCAGCAGTGTAAGAGGGTTTCCCTCTCTTCGTATCCTCACCAACACTTGTTAGTTCCTGTATTGTTAATTTTAGCCACTCTGACCAGTGTGAGGGTATTTCATTGTAGCTTTGATTTGTATTTCCCTGATGATTGATGTTGAGCATCTTCTCATGTGTCATTAGCCATCTGGATGTTTTCTTTGGAAAAATGTCTATTCATGTCTTCTGCCCATTTCTTAACTGGCTTATTTGTTTTCTGGGTGTTGAGTTTGATGAGTTCTTTATAGATTTTGGATATTAACTTGCTATCAGATATGTCATTTGCAAATACCTTATCCCATTCCAAAGGCTACCTTTCCTTCACTGTGCAGAGTTGTTTTTTTTTTATCTTGATGAAGTCCCAATAGTTCATTTTTTCTTTTGTTTACCTTGCCTCCACAGACATATCTGGTAAGAAGTTGCTATGGCAGAGGTCAGAGAGGTTTCTCCCTGTGTTACCCTCTAGGATTTTGATGGTTTCCTGCCTCACATTTAGGTTTTCCATCTAAGTGATCAAGACAGTATGGTACTGGCACAAAAACAGACACATAGATCGATGGAACATAATGGAAAAACTAGAAATGGACCCACAACTATATAGTTAACTAATCTTCAACAGGGCAGGAAAGAATATCTAATGGATAAAAGATAGTCTCTTCAACAAATGGTGTTGGGAAAATTGGACAGCAACATGCAGAAGAATGAAGCTGGACCACTTTGTTATACCATACACAAAAATAATTCAAAATGGATACAGTGATATTTTGAAAACCATTTGTTTTGGGTTTTTTTGAGGGTTAGTTTGTTTAAAGGTAGATATTATAATCCATAAATCCATGCAAACAATGGTTTGTGGCAGTATGCTGAAAGCAAGTGAATGAATGAGATCACAGAGGTCAATCTCCTCAAAATGCAAGATGGTCCACTTTTCCCTGGAACATTTTCTGTACCCATGGGACACAGATGCAGTGGAGGCAACAATGTCATTCTGTATATAAATATAAGTAAAGCCTTTAACATGAACTTCAAAATGTTAGGAAAGCATAATTTCCTTCTTATCTGGAAATTAAAAAATATATAGATATGAAGGATTTCCATTATTTTCTTCCTATACCCCAGGAGTTTGTCTTCCAACACCCAGGGAGGCAGGTGTCACCACTTCAGAGACCCCTGCTTCAGAGCAGTGCTTCTCACACTTTAGGGTGTCTAAGAATCTTATGGGGGTTATTCATTTATTTATTTAGGTAGTTTATTGAGAAATACTTTATATATAGTAAAATTTACCTATTTAGATATATAGTTCTGGGTGGTATATAACTGCCACCATCCTATCGGTCCTCCCAAAGTTGTTTTGTGACCCTCTGTACTCTGCCTTCTCCCTCTACCTGCAGCCCCTGGCAACCTGATGCTGACTTCAGTCCCTAGTTTTCTTTTTTTAATTGAGGTAAAATTCATATCACTTAAAATTGACCTTTTAGACCATTTTAAGGGCATAATTCAGTGGTTTATAGTATATTCACAATGTCATGCAACTATCACCACTATTTAATTCTAGGAAATCTTCATCACCTGCAGAAGAAACCCCAGACCCATTAAAACATTTATTTTGAAAGCACGTTAGAGTGCCCAGATGGCTCAGTTGGTTGAGTGTCCAACTCTTGATTTCGGCTCAGGTCATGATCCCAGGGTCATGGGATCAAGCCTTGCATCAGGTTCTGTACTGAGGGTGGAACCTGCTGCTTAAGGTTCTCTCTCTCTCTCCTGCTGCCCCTCTCCCTAGCTCACATTCTCTCTCTCACTAAATCACAAGTGCCTGAGATTCTGACTGGGTAAGTATGGGGTGAGGCTCTAGATTCTGCATCTTTAATAAGTCCCCAGATGTTTTGATGCAGTTGATTTCCAAAACACATTTTTGAGCATCCCTCTTCTAAAGATAAAGTTATTACAATAGAGCATGATACAATCTAACTTAAGAAGAGACACACATATAGTAATTGGACTGTTTCCTTAGAAGGATAATCTAGATCTCGCTGGCACTGCCCCATTGCCTTCCAATAAATGAGGTCTTGCGAACACTAACACTTCAGATTTTTCTTTCCTTAACCCCACAACTCATTTGGGACCTCTGTCTCCTCAGTAGCAATTCTTCTTTCTGAGCATTTACAAGGGATGTTTCACATCATTTTGCTTCCTCTGGTCACAAAGCCACTTGCAGACTGCTAGTGTCACAGTTTATGTGGCCACCAAGGAAGTTAAAGTCCATGGCAAGAGGTACAATCTTCCAAGCCTCCCTATTTTAGGGGTTCCCTGGAAACAGGCTTGAGAAAATTGTGTGCAGGGGAGTGAACTCTGATGACACATCTGTAAAGAAGCAAGGAAGGCAGAACAGATGGAAAGGCCAAGAATTCTAGCTAATCCTATGGCCAAATCTGAAGGGGGGATGGCCTTTCAATGTTGTTCTACATCGAGGCCAGTCAGCTGGGCCTTTGTGTACCTGCAGTGGCCAGTCCCAGGCCAGAGTCTGCTCTCCAGGAGAGAGCCTGGTTTCCTGTGGTAGAGAGCATTCTTTTTGGAAGAGGATATATTTACTTACATCACTATTTCTTTTTTACAGCTGTCATTTTAAATGATAAGAATTTCCAGGAAATCAGGTAGTTTTAAATTAAGATGTTTTAACAGAGAAAATTTTCACAAAACGATTTTTATTTACATGAATTTTCAAGAGTTTAAACAGTTGTTTTGAAATTGTGTGGTATAACTCAGAGCTGCTGCTTAGATCTTGCATTGATTTCCAAAACACTGACTTGAGGAAATTATGCTTGTCCTGTTGCTTTAGATCCTTATAGATGAAGATCTTATTAACATGCTTATAAATGCAAATATGCTTCATAAATGATCCACATTTTGACAGTGAGCTGAAACCTGTTTGACATGATTTGTGGTAAGTAAAGATATTTTTTTAGACAGCTTAAATCTCTTTGGTTAAAAGTTTCTGGAATCTTGTTGTATCCGTCCTACAATGCTTATAAGTTGTACAAGCTGTGAAACATCAACAGGTGATAATCCTAGCATCTGAGGTAGGGGTGTTTAGTCCTCAAAGAGGATTTTTTTTCTCAGAAGTTTATTTATTTATTTTTTGAGAGAGAGACAGAGGAAGGAGAGGGAGAGAATCCCAAGCAAGTTCCTCACTGTCATTGTGGATACCCACGCGGGGCTTAAACTCATGAACCATGAGATCATTATCTGAGTCAAAATCTAGAATCTGACATTTAGCCATTGAGCCACCCAGGTGGCCAAAGAGGTTTCTTTTTCTTTTTTTTTATGTTTATGTATTTGTGTGAGAGAGAGACAGAGTGCGAGCAGAGGAGATGTGCAGAGAGGGGAGACACAGAATCTGAAGCAGGCTCCCGGCTCTGAGCTATGAGAACAGAGCCTCATGCTGGGCTCAAACCCAGGAAACGTGACATCATGACCTGACCTGAAGTCAGATGCTCAACCAACTGAGCCATCCAGGGGCCCCGCCCCAAAGAGGTTTCTAAACAGAACACTAAAGTATCCACCATACCATTTTTTATGCCACTCATACCCATATGCGTTTTCATGGTAAGTTCCCTTGGTCCGTAAACAGCCTACCCAGGATTCTGGTCAGTCTTGTTCCCTGTGGAACTTAACAAAAAAAGGTCAGTGGGAAGAACAAAAACCCTACTGCCACAGCTGATCTGGAGATGGGACTGATCCTTCATACCAACCTCTTCCTTTGCCCATTGTAGGTTCCTTAACTTCAGTCAGGAGCTATGCCGGCCAATGTGGCTTGCCTAGTACAATGACCCAGACTTTCACTCCTGAGGGGTCTGAGCCTATGTTAACATGATCCTGCAGCTTCTGTATTCATGGATTTGTTATTAAAATGGGGCAACTGATGCTTTGGTTTCTGTGTCTGCCTCTCTCTGCTCCTCCCCAACTCATACTCTGTCTTTCTCTCTCTCTCAAAAATAAATACATTAAAAAAAATTTTTTTAAATATGGGGCAATTGAGAACCAAGAGATGCTTCACATGGATTACTTGAGCACCAAACATAGTCTACCCTGCCCTCCACTGTGTAGCAACAACTCATAACCGTCCCTGCAGCTCAGCGTCAACTGCCTACACACCTTGCCGAAGCAGGTAGTTTCGACAGAAACTATTATTACTCCTGAAGTAAATGGAGCCTTTAGAGACTGTGATGTGCCTTGAAGATGGTATAATGTATAGCTTGTTTATTAGGATAAAATAATTCCTGTGGGAAGGAAATAATTTGGCAAAATATTTCTGAGCTGCTCTGTCCTGATACTCCAAGCTTTCCTCCATTCAGAAACCAAAACTCTTCATTGATTCTGAACCCTTATCTAGCAACTTCCCGCTCTTTACTTTTCTTTTAGAGCCAAACTCTTCAAAAGACTGTCTCTGCCAACCCTTTCCAAAGCATCCAAGCAATACTAGTTCCATGATATTAAAAAGAAATTTTACGGTAAATGCACTTGGAAATTTTAATCATCACTAATAGCTAAGATTTGCTGATGGCTTACTACAAAGTAGGCACTACGCTAAGATTCCCAGTATTAGTTCATTTACTTTATTCAGGTATTCATTAATTCAACAAATATTTATTGAATTCATACTATGTGCCAGTCACTGTAATAGATGCTGAAAATATAATAAAATATAACAACCACAAAAGACATAGTTGTTACCCCCACAGGCCTCATACTTTTGTGGAAAGACAGGTATTAATCAAAGAATCACAAATAAATGTAAACTTACAATGTTGTTGAATGCTATAAAAGAGAGATAATATGGTAGTATAAAAGAATAAAAAGGGGAAATTGACTTTGTCCAGAGAGTTATGGAAAACTTCCCCAAGAAATTGGAAATCAGGCTGGGGTTGTAATAATGAATATACATGTATATCTGTATGTGTATATATATATATATGTGTGTGTATGTATATGTATATGTTAAAGATGCGGAGAAGAGATGACAGAGTGACAAGATTGGGGAGACAAAAACTCTAGGAGGTTCCTGCAGGAAACAGAGAAGTGAGCATGGCAGAGGGATTGAGGAGAGAGAATAGATGGTTAGGAGATTCAACAGGATTTGCTTATCATTTGGATGTAAGAAGTAAAGGTATGAAAAAGTTTAAGGGGTACCTAAGGCTTCTAATTTGGTTTGAAGGTTAAAATGGGTTACTATTGACTAAGACAGGGACATGGGAGGAGAAGCAAGTTTTGAGGGAGATGGAATGAGTTCAATTTTGAGTCCAAAATACCTGTGAGTCCTTTAGATTAAGGTTATTCCATTTAGGCACTATTGACATATTAGGTCAGATAATTCTTTGTTGTAAGCTGCTGTCCTGTTCACTGCAGGATGTTTAGCAGCATCCATAGACTGGGACCTACTAGACGCCAGGACCGCCCTATCCCTGGTCCTGAAACTTAAAAATGTCTCCAGACATCGCTAAGTGTTTCTTGGGGGACAAACTCTCTCTGTTGAGAGTCATTCGCTCAGATGGAGGCTGTTCCCAGGGTTTCAACTGCCTTGCCTATGCTAATATACTCATATGTGCATCTCAGCCCACACCTTCTTCTGAGCTCTGGACTCACACAATAAGCAGCTTACTAGACATTTCCAGATTGGCTGGACAGGATGAGGGCCCAATTCAGTGCAGGATGATATTTACATTCCATCTGCACAAAGTCTATTCAGAATCCCATTCAAGGTGCCAGTTCTTTAAAATGCATAAGGGGCATAAACTTATCAAATTCTTGTCTGTGGAGAGAAGTTTCTCTCCAGAAATAGAGAAAAAGGAAAGAGAAAAAAAATATTTTGGAGCTCTGTTTTTTTTCCTGGGAGTAATGGCCCCTTAGCTAAATAGGTAGCTCTTTCAGGACCTTAGGGAAATATATGAATTCAGAAACAGACTGTTCAATTGGTCAGATAATAGGGTTGTCCTAAATTCATGGATTCAAATGTGTCAAGGAGAATTCATGCTACGTGGAAACAGACCTGATTCTTTCTCTCCATTTTATTAGCTTCTCCAATAATACAGTGAATATATATTTATTGTAGAGATGTTTTAAAACATAAAAAGGATTAAAAAATTATAATTATTCATGAATTGACCATTCAGGTATATTCTAAATTTATATTCTCATTATACATTTTTAAAAGTTAGAATCATGTTGGATATATGGCTTTGTTTTCCAGTTTTTTAAACATTAAATTGTGAAGAAATTATGATCATATCATAGATATTCCTATTGAGCAATTGATATGCATAGTCGTTTTTTTCCACCTTAAACTAGGCAATAAGATTTGTGCTATTCGTTGTTTCAAAAGGAGTACAACACCCATGGTTAAAGCAGCCTCATCTGCTGCTGGAGAGCCCAGGCCAGGTCGCTGTGAGCAGGCAGCGAGGTGAACTTGCACCCCCAACTCCCTTATGCACAGGTGCCTCCTCCCACCTCCCCTGTCTTGGGGGCATCCAGCATCTTTACACGTTTTTCCTCTATCAAATTTTGCTTGCAAAAGGAATTAATCAATGTTGGGGAAGGTGAAATTTCTTAACCAGTGATGGGTATTTAAACTTCAGTTTTATTTCTTTTACTTATAAACACAGTGATATATTTCTTCTACCACATAGGGTCCTACAAGCCTTGGAGGGCTTAGGAGAAGATCCCTGTTCCTGAAACACTGAGCTGGTCCTGAGAGAGTGAGGTCAATGCCTGTAGATTAAGTAGCTCTTCCTGAAACCTGTCACCAAGTGTCTCAGAAAAGGGAGGGAGTAAATAAGTCTGCCTCCCCTGGCTGGCAGACCCGTAGATGAAAGCTCTAGCTTGACTTATTGACTTACTCGGGTTTGGGACGGTGGGCATGGTGGTGTGAGAGATTCCTCCTTCTCTTCCACCTTCTCTCCTTTCTCCCCCTCCCTTCCTTTTTCAAATTACAAAAACAACACATGCTTGTTTGAACCTGCATTTGTTGCAGTAAATGTGTTGTTTTTGTAATTTAAAATAATATCAAAGGAAATAGCAAAAGTTATTCTCTTATCCCTTCATCTATGCCTCTGAGGTATTTATGTTAACAGACTGGTATGTGACCCTCCACACCTCTCCCTGCTCTTTCTTACAAAACATGTACCAACACGAGCAATGGGGTGGGGGACCGTTCATTTCATTCTCTTTTACTGTTATGTCTATTGCTATATTACTGTTATGTCCATTACTCTGCAGCTTGCTTTGTTTACTTAACAATATATATATATTGTACCTCATTTTAAGTCAATGCATTAGACCAACTTAATCCTTCTCCGTCTTAAAAATAGGGGTACCTGGATAGCTCAATCAGTTAAGCATCTCACTTCAGCTCAGGTCATGATCTCACAGTTCATGGGTTCAAGCCCTATGTTGCGCTCTGTGCTGATAGCTTGGAACCTGCTTCGGATTCTGAGTCTCCCTCTCTCTCTGCTCCTCCCTTCCTCATACTCTTTCTCTCTAAAAATAAATAAACATTAAAACATTTTTAAGTAGATGGCTTTTAAATGAATAAAGATGCACATGGTACAAAGTTCAAACAGTACAAATGTATACAGTGACATGTTTACCTGACTCCTGCCCCAGACACTCAGTCCTCCTCCCCAGAGGTAACAACTGTATATGATCCTGGGAGGTTAAGAAGGATTTCTCCTCTCTCCCTGGAATTGGCACACAGGGCCCAGAGCTAAGGACAAAGAGGCAAAATGACTCCACATTCTAAAGACTCCTACCAACATCTGGATCTGGACACTTTGTCCAGAGCAGCAGAAAGTACCTTAGCACCACCACCAGGCACTGGCCCAACTCTGTAGCGTGTAAGAGGAGGGAAAGGAGGTGAAAGAAAATGGGAGCCTTGGCATTGTCGGGGCCTCAAGGGGAGAGAAGATAGTGCTCTTCTACATACTACCCCTCCCACCTCCACAGCCAAGAGAAGAGGGAAGGGTCCAAAGGAAGGATGCTGATTGGACCTGGCAGCGACACAGCCATTTCCTCACGACTTTGCTTGGCAAGGGTGCTGGAGTTTCCTGTGAGTCAGGGACACTGTTGCATGCAGCTGAATGAGAGCCATATGGCTGTTCCACCCCAGAGGGCAACCCCAACTGCAAAGGCAGTGGAATGTGCCACCGTGGCAGGAGCTGAGCTGGCAAGGGCTGGATGGTCTCCTTAGGACAATGTGTGGCAGAGAGGGGCCTCTGAGGGAGCGGGGACTGCAGCACTTCAAGCACCCACATTCGGACAAGAGCCATGCAGGGCAGAGATGACCACAATTTAGCTAGAATCACTGATAACCAACAGGGAGAGAAGATTATAATAGTACTGGGTAAACACAGAGACCTTTGTTCTTGGCCCTAGATGTCTTCTCTGTCTGGGAAGCGGAGGGCAATAGCTCTCACCTGGAGTAGTAGTACCTTACAGGTGCAGTTTGAAAATTTGTGGAGGTGGTTTTTGGAATTTCCACAATGACAAGGAACGATTCCTGGCACCATTGTCAGAGACTAGGTGATCTGTAGTGCAGATACTATCCAACTATAAAACTTATGCAATTATCCAGTGTTGGGCTCATTCATGTCAGAAACCTACACAGAATGATCTGAGCCTAGGACCTCACTGTGTTTTAAATAGAAATACTTCTATAATTTCATTTTAATGTAACTGTAGAAATGTTAAATACAAAAACAAAGGTTATCTGCAATGTTCTCACATACGCTGAATTTTATCATGAAGTGATTATGGGTTGTGATTTAGTGTGACCCTTCTCTGAAAATCCCGAACTTTTAGCTAGGGCATATGAAGCACGCCATGGCATTTCTACTATAATCATAGTATCTCATGGGGACTGTAAAGGGTCTTGGCAATAGGGTAGACACTGAACAGGCTGATGTGGCTGAGTGTTTGTTTTGGGTCCCTGATCATTTTCCCCTCATGCTCTAACTGTGCACACTAAGGAGAAGGGAAGTGGATTATTGTCTGTTGAGAACCTGACGAGTGTCAATATGATGCTGTGTAACTAACCTGGAATCCTCAGGTCACTAGCTCTCCACTTTGTTGAAGAGGAAGCGAAGCCTTTAATAAAGAGTAAAGTCGCCTGCCCCAGTGATCCTTTTCTCCTTACTCCCCCTTTTCACTCAGATTTGAACTTCAAGTGTTTTTGTTTCTCTTTTATGCAAAGTAATCACCTTTTCTCAAAGTGACATCCTTCTTTTGTGGCTGCCAGATGTTCCCAAACACTGGTTTCCTTTGGGTAACACCTTAAGTTAGCTTTGGCTCTTCTTTCTCTTTTGATTTTCACAGATAATTAGCCACCTGGTAACTTCCCTTCCACAGTGGTTCTTGAATTTAATATTTTCTTCATGACAGTCAAGTCCTTAGACGATGTTTATGTCTGGGTTAGTTATGTAGCCTCACTAAGCCTCAGTTTTCCCATTTGTAAAACAGAAATAACAATGAGTGAAACTAAATAAGCACTCAGTAAAGGTTACTCAGGAAGCGAGTAAGAAAAACAGGATTTACAACTAGTATGGAGCCTCCGTCTCCTCCCCTTCCTTTGTAGCCCCTGAAGAGGCTCTCTTCTGGCATCAACAGGTGTACTGCAATCCAGTTCTGGCACCAACCACCAGGAGTTAGCCCAGACCCAAGTTGAAGGACACAGTCCACAGCATGACTATTCTCACCTCAGATCAACTACCTACAAATCTGGAGGGTTTGTGTGACCCCTCTGAGGTATGATGACTTGCTAGAATGATTCATAGATCTCAGGAAAGTGCTATGTTTAAGATTAGAGTTTTATACTTTTTATTTTTTACTTTTTATTATTTTTGAAAGAGAGACAGTGTGAGCAGGGGAGGGTCAGAGAGAGAGAGGGAGACACAGATTCTGAAGCAGGCTCCCGGCTCTGAACTAGCTGTCAGCACAGAGCCTGATGTGGGGCTCGAACCCACCAACTGTGAGATCATGACCTGAGCTGAAGTCCGACGCTCAACCGACTGAGCCACCTAGGTGCCCCTAGAGTTTTATTCTAAAGGATACAAATCAGGAACAGCCAATGAAGAGAAACATAGTGTGAGGTCTAGGAGGATCCCAAGCAAACCGATTTCATGCGCTCTCCCTATGGTACTAGGATGTATCAACCTTACAGTGCATCAATGTAGTCACCCACCAGGAAACTCCCTGTCCAGAGTTTGGGCCATTTGATCTGGTGATCAGAGTTTTTATAGGAGCTTTGACTCCATAATTAAACTCAATCTCTAGCCTCCCTGCCCTCCCCAGAGGTCAGGAAGTTGGACTGCTATCATGTGGTTCAAAGACCCAACCATCCAATTACACCATTGGTCTTTACAGCATGACCAGCCACCATCAAGTTACTGAGGGGCCCACTGGGAGTCTCATCATTAGCATAACTCAGATGAGACAGATCCATTGGAGGGTGAGATGAACATTTGAATAGGCAGAGTGAGTAATGCAAATTATCCTCCCTGAGAGGAGTGTCCAATCATTTGAAGGCCTAAATAGAATAAAAAGGTTGACCCCATAGGATGAGGAAGAGGGAACTCTGAATGCCTGATTCTTTGAGCTGAGACATTAGTCTTCTCCTGCCTTTGAACTCAAAGAGAAACATCAACTCTTCTTGGGTTGTGACTGCCAGCTTTCAGACTGGAGCTGCACCATCAGCTCTCCTGGATCTTCAGCTTGCTGACTGCAGATCTTGGGACTGCGGGCCTCCAAAATGGTGTGAGCTAATTCCTTCTAACACATCTCTTTGTATCTAAATCTAAATCTATAGATACGTGTATGTCTATGTATCCTGTTATTCTGTCTCTCTGGAGAGTCCTGACTAATACATATGAGGTACCTAGTATAGTCATATTCATACAGACAGAAGGTAGGACGGTGGCTAGCAGAGGCTAGGAACAGAGAGAATGGGGAGTCCTTGTCTATCAGTTTTGCAAGGTGAAAAGACTTCTGGGGATAGATGGTGGTGATTCTGGGGATAGATAGGTGGTGATACAATGTGAATGTACTTAATGCCATTGAATTGTATATTAAAACATTGTTAAGATGGTAAATTTTATGTTATGCGTATTTTGCCACAATTTAAAAAAATTGAAAAATGTTAAAAAAAAAACTAATAGTCTTAACTATTAAACATACCAAAGTTAGCCATAATGACAACCAAATGTAGCAGTGTGACTGTCTTTGTGTTATTTACCAAACTCATTATCCATGGTTTGTGTTACGGAATCTGGTATTGGTGGATGTAACAGCAGTTATTATAAGCCTTTGCTGATTTCTTGAGATTTGTTAAGAATGTAGAAAAAAGAACATTTTCATTTATTGAAAAAATATTTAATGAGCACTGACTAGGCCAGGTCATGTGCTAGGCTTGGGAGAAAATGCTGAGCCAGACAGCCTGCTTGCAGCTTAGGGCCCAGTGAAGGACAGGGACAATGAAGGGTGTGCAGCACGTACAGGCTGTGATAAGGGCAATGGGATAGAAAATAGGGAAGGAGGCCTCCCTTGACAAGGAATAGGGAAGCTTCTCTGAGAAATAGCACTTTAAGCAGGGACTTGAAACTGAGAAAGAAAAGGCTGTGGAATATGGGGGAAGAGGATTCTGGGAGGAGAGAATAGCAAGAGTAAGAGCTCAGTGATCATTGAACTACTGAAGAATGTGGTACTAACATACGTAGTTGCATACCCTGAATGGTGCTCAGTGAAGGGGACTTCCACAGGGTTAGGAAAAACAAAAGAGGAGATATGATGTTTTCAGCTATAAGAGACTAGTCACATTCTGTGGTAACTAAATTCTTTTGAAGAAATATTTTAAGGATAAATCATGTACAAAAGAAAAAAATCTCTAAAATAAAGAGAATAGTTCTTGAAAATGGATACATGTTGATTTTTATCAATTAATTATGTTCACCACGGATTGACAATTTTAAAGGAATCTTACAGATAATCCTTTTTCTAAATTTTAAAAAATGTTTATTTATTTTTAAGAGAGAGAGAGCACAAGTGGGGGAGAGGCAGAGAGAAAGACATACAGAATCTGAAGCAGGCTCCAGGCTCTGAGCTGTCAGCACAGAACTCAACACAGGGCTCGAACTCAGGAGCTGTGAGATCATGACCTGAACCAAAGTCAGAAGCTTAATGGATTGAGCCACCCAGGTGCCCCTATCCTTTTACTTTTTTTTGAAGTTTATTTATTTATTTTGAGAGAGACAGAGATAGCACAAGTGGGGGAGGGGCAGAGAGAGAAGGTGAGAGAGAGAATCCCAAGCAGGTTCCACACAGTCAATGCAGAGCCTGACATGGGGCTTGAACACATGATGCCATGAGATTATGACTTGAGCCAAAACCAAGAGTTGGGTACTTAACCCAGGTGCTCCTAGATAATCCTTTAAAATAGTGAAAATTGGTCTCTAATTTAACTTCTTGAAAAGCTCATATATGGTGAAATGAATTTGTGATTGTGGTTCTCAGACCAAAGACAATATTAGAACAATTGACGTAACAGGTATTAAATCAGAGTCAAAGGGTAGTTCTGGGAAAATGAGTTTGTAGAATACTGGACAGTGTGGAGCAGGGACACTTAGGCTCACTCTGCTCTCCCTGCTGGCCTTTGGTAATGCAGGAATTAAGTCAAGAATCAAAAGAGTTTGACATAAATATTTCCTGTAGCTAGAAATACATAGATTGATGACATTTTCCCCAAATAGGCCTTGAATGTAATGAGAATTATGGTGGTACAGGAATTGAGGTTTCCACACTTGGCAACACCTTACCTTGAAGGAGCAGTTGTGCTGGAAGGATGTGCCCCCATTAGGGATTGTGGAGGGGGGGCAAAGGAAATACACATGTATGGCCCTCTTGCTTCCACCATGATCTTTATCCTTTGTTAATAAATTAGGAGCTAGATGTGACTTACATCAAGCCATGATAATCTTGATGTTATCTACAGTGCACCATATTTTCCCATATATAGAGGTGCTATAAAGTGGTTGATACCAAAGACAGCCACATCTCTTAGCTAAGCCTCTTCTGCAAGGCTTCTGGGCTGGGAGGTGGTGGGGGAAGAGCTGGCATCAGTCAGAACTCTTGAAATCAGAAGTAACAAAAGCCAAGTCAAGCTTACATTAAATAAATATTTATTGGCTCATAGATGTCTAAAGGAGTGGATCAGATTTGGCTGATTTAGAGTTCAAAGTATATTGCCAGGACACCTTGTTCCTCTTTGTCTTAATCATTTGCTTTGCTTTTCTCTTGTTTCAGGCAGACTCTCTGAATTATAGCAAAGATGGCCTCAGCAGTTCTGGAATTACACTAGGGCTGTAAGCACCTGTAATCTGAGTAAGGAAGAGTCCCTGCACCCATAGCTACCCCTGATGAAATTCTCCGACTGGTGCTGGGTCAAGCTCTATGAGTATGAGTCATATGCCCAATTCTCTGCCTGGTGAGGTAGGATAAGGTGCTTGACAGCTTCACCAGGTCTTGAAGATACAGGTGCCCAAAGGAAAAGGGATTACTCTCATTAGAAAAAGTGGAAGGAGAGTTCTGGCAGGCAAATATAACAGACTAACTAGCAGAGAAAGAAACCAAGAAATTGCTCCTTTGGAGGAAAAAGGTCAGAAGACTGTTGTACCCTTTTATATGCTCTTATATATATATAAAACAAAAGCTAATTATCATAGTAATCAAGACTTCTAGATCTCCCTCCTCCATAATTTACATTTAATATCTACTTAAAATCCTTTAAATTGTCAAGTTGCCTAATATCCGAAGCTTGGTTACTCAAATTGTTAACACTTCCTGAATACCTACTGGTGATCTGCAAGACACTTTCCATTTATTATTGAATCATCATAATACCCTATTAAGTATTATTTATATTTTATAGATAAAGATATTAAGGCTCAGAAAGGCTAAGTAATTCCCCCAATGTCATACAACTAGAAATGAAGTGTGACTAGAGCCTATTTTTGCCTGGTTCCAGAGCCCCTAGGTTTACTACTTCACATTCATTCCTTACTTAGTTAAATGTATTTGTTCACAAAGATTTGAGGATTGAGCTAGATAAAGTACTGGAGAGAAAGAGTTATGTAAGTGTATTGACAGCCTACTAAAGAAGTGTTAATATTCTTAACATGGACAGCTCTTAAAATCAGAACAATATTTCAAAAAGTACATGAAGGAAAATTAGACCAATTAGTAACCAAAAAGTGCAAATGACTTTTAAACGTATGTATAAGTGTTCATCCTCACTGATGATCAAAGGCACAAAAATTTAAATAACAATGTCAGTTTGGGGGTACCAAATAGATAATGATCATTTTTTTCCTTTCCTCCCTCCCTCCCTCTTTCCTTCCTTCTTTTAATTATGATATTCTGTGTAGGAAAGAGATCAGGGAAGCAGAGACCCTTGTATAAACTGATGAGAGTAAATATTGGCACAATCACTTTATCTTTTCCAAATCCAGTTTTTTAATGATTGTTATGAGAAAACAGCAAGCCCCTGAAGCCCCCTCCCCATCAATTCATTTCCCACAACTGTTTTTAACTCTAGCTGATAACTGGTGTTCATCTTAACTCTTAATTTCTCTTACAGCACGCTTATATTGCTATATTGTGAGTTTTCAGTTTTAGGCATTATCTATTGATTTTTGACTTTAGAAGATGGGAGTTTAGCTCCCATCACTAGTCACTATCCTCCTTTCTTACTAATACAGTTATGTCATAATGTCAGCTAACTTAGTATTCAATGTTCACATTATCATGACTACTAAATGCCAGTTACAGTTAGGCCAAATACTACAGTATCCTTTACCTTTATCCTGCACATTCTGTTTTCCTTGAAATAAATAATTATTTTTTGTTCATTTAGTTTTGCATTTAGTTCATTATTTGCTCATTAACTAGTGTTATTTTCTATTTTCTTGATAATACCAACTGACTTTGATTTTCTTGAAGTCTCTTTGAGCCCTCTGACCAGATCCTATGGAGACTACGGCCTTTTGGCCTGCTGCACAGCTGTCTCCTCTGGATCTCTCTTCATTGTCAATCAAGGATTTCCTTTTCCTTTCTCCTGTGCTGCATCTGTATCTCCCAAGGTCACATGTCTTTCTCTTTTTTGGCTTCCTCTCTCTCTACCTGAGAAAACGTGCATTGAAATACAATGTTTTGAGATTGTTACATGTCTGAAAATGTCTCTCTTCTACCTTCATTCTTAATTGATAGCTTGGCTGGGTATATAATTCTTGAGAATAATTTTCTTTCAGAATTTTGAAGGCATTGCTTCATTGTCTTCTGCCTTTCTCTTGCTATAAAAGGCAAAATTCTCCCTGGTGACAGATGTAATGTATACAGAGTATACTTATTGCTCTACTGTACCCATAAATAAAAAATATACCATGTATACATTCAACATTCCAAAAATTTAAATATTTTAACTGAGTGCAAAAGTAAAATAAAAAGTTATCTTATTGCCATCCTAATTATGCTTTAATAAACAGAAACCTAGGCTTGTGTTGTCTCCCTCTTTTCCTTCTGGGTGTTACTTTGGAAGTTCAATGCTATTCTGATTCTTCATTCTTGATGTAAAGCCTGATTTTTCTTCCCAAAAGCTAGCATATTTTTTTCCTTCTTGTCAGTTTACTAAAATTTGACAAACAGCTTCCTTTGTCTGAGCTCTTTTAATTCAAACACTTGCTTTCTTCATTTCTGGGAAATTTTCTTGAATTTTGATGATTTCCTTCCCTGTTCATTCTGTTCTCTGCTTCAGAAACCTTTGAACTCTGAAACTCATTCATTAGAACTCCTGGATGATCCTTTAATTTTTAAAGTCTTTCTTTCTCTTTTCTTAGTATTTCTGTTCCTTTTTCTGGGAGACTTATTCAACTTTATTTTCCAATATTTCTCTTAAGTTCATTTTATTTATGGTACAAAAGTTAGTCTTTACACATAACTAAATTTTGTTTTTGCTTATTCTTTTATCTTTGCTTTCCACATCGTTAATTTTTGTTTGTCTTTAGTATTCCTTCTTTCAACTTCCTTTGGGTTTAATATGTTATTCTTTTTCATACTTTTCAAGTTGAAAGGTTAGTGCATTAAATTTGTAGCCTCTAAGAACAGGGAAGCTTTAGCTACACATCTCAGGATTTAATAGGAGGCGTTTTCATGATTGTTCAGTTCCAAGTGTTTTCTAATTTTATTTTCTCCTTTTTCCCATGAGTATACAGAAACATATCTATATTTGAAAAAGTCATAAAATTTATTGCTTACTTAATTGCATTAAGATTTGAAATTGTGTTCTCTGTTCTTTGATTTTTGCTGAAACATGCTTTATGGCCTTTAACATAATTCATTTCTAATGTTCTGTTTATTCTTGGTGATAATGTATATCCTTCAACTTATGCTTGCCATTTTTTTGTATGGTAATCAGACAGAGCTTAATTGTGCTGTGCAAATAACCTATATAATGACTGAGTCCATATAAATTAAAATTATTGGCATATATTTTTCTTCATAACAATCAAATACTGTATATTCAGGCATCAAACCCATTTGAATTTCAGGTAGAAGCCACAAACTCTTAAGGAAAAACAATTTCTATCTAGAATCAAGCAGATAGATATGATGCTTATTGTTTACCTCAGCAATTTCCCCCCTACTCTACCATTTGTATAGACCTTTTCCCGTCCTGGCTTTATGCTGGGATCTTCAGTCCACTCCCTGTCCTGTGTGTCACCTAAAGCTACAGGCACCAGGGAGAGTAGATGTTTTCAGGGCATCCAGCTCCTTTGGTGAGTCCTCACCCTCTCAGACCCTTCCTCCCAGATTTACTCCTGGATTTCAAGAATTTTCCCTACTTTCTTATAAGCTTCCAAGTTCATTTTAAGTGCTGTTTTAAGCTATTTTATCCAGGATTATTGAGGGTTTGTGTGGGGCGGTTAGGGGGGTGTTCTTCTAGTGTATCTTTATTCCCCTTTCTTACCGTATTCCTTTCTCTCTCTCTCTCAACTTCTCGTGTTCTTGGACAGTCTTATTTCATACAGCTATGCAATCTTGCATCCCTTACCATGGCAAGCGGCATTTTCTTCCCTTATCAGGGTAATAAATTTTCAGTGATTTATGTACCTCTTGAATTGACATGCTACTTTATTTTCTTTGTTCCACAGTATAGTATTTTTAAAATGGATTCCATTTTCCTCTTTGTTATTTATTTTTGGATATAGAATGTTCTACCTATCCTGACCTGGTGTTTGCCAGCAGACAGACTGGTCAAATTGTCTTTGGCCCTCTTGTTTGTCTGCTTGTGTGCTCGTTGAATTCCTTTCACAGATCTTAAGATCTAGCAGGCTATGGCTCTTGTGCTTCCACTGTTCCTTCCCATCCTCAGACTAGATGGAGTTCAAGAAACCCTACAGTTTAAATTCTTCTTAGGGCTGCTATTCCTGCCATGTCTGTGTCTAAAAACATTTCATGATGTAAAACAGCCATCATCCATTCTCTTCTTTCCTCTCTTTTCCAATTCCCTCTCTCAGATTTTATTTTATTTTATTTTATTTTATTTTGATTGTGGATAAGGGGAGAGTATTTACAAATTGTTTTAGAAAAAGTGCTGAAGAGGATGAGTAGGTGGGACAGCCTTAGCAGCAAAACAGAACAATGGAGAGAACTGTTATCTAGTTTTATGAGTAAAATGTGGGGCATGCAGGTGATCTCTTACAGGTAATGGTAAAAACGCATATTCTTCAGCCTTTTCGGACCTACTGAGTCAGAATCTCCGGGTGGGTGGTGAAGCCTGAGAATCTACATTTTAACAAGTTCTCCAGATGACTGGGATGCACACTGAATTCTGGGAACCACAGGTGTGGACCTGTGATTTCTCAGGAGGATGAACAGTAAGGAGGGATGAGGCGCCTACCTTCTAAAAATAGGACATCGCATGGATGGATTATTAAACGAATTTTCAATCCGGTTACATTAATATGGTGGGAAAAATGTTTCTTCTGGACTCTCGAAAAAGGTTATCAGTCAATACCAGTTTTTGGTAGCTTGGCTTTTTAAAAAAGTATGTGACCAGTTATTTTAGTGAGAATTTGAGAGAAATTACACAGAGGTTGTGATGGACATCTGTTTAAATCAAGGACCTCTGGTTTAGCTTTCTAACATTGCTGAGGTCTACTTTTCCCCATCCAGACTCATTGCCACCAGCAGGGGTTCACTGTTTCAGAGACTATTTTTACTGCCACATAGCTAGAATTTAATGCTTCCTTTCTTCCTTACTCAATTTACAATTCATGTATCTGAAACAAGAGCAAAACGTCAAGGGGCTAGCCAATCTGCCTATAATGATGAAGTCCAACATTCCAACTTCAACAAGCCATTCTTCATTTCATTGTATAACCTTTCTCTCTGGCCCCGCCCCGTCATGCCTTTTTCACTTGGCTAGTGTCATTGTCCCTGGAAATGGACAATGCTTGTCAGGACTCTAGGCCTCTGCTGCTGCTCTATACCCACTTCTTTGCTTATTCAAAGCTAAACTGGCAATCAAAGTAAAACTCAGGTGTTATTTCTTCTCTGGCTCAAATGTCTCCTCACATTGCCAATCTGTCACTTTAAAATAGCTTCATTTTCCCACTTCCTGGAGTTTAAAATGTAAACTCTTTCACCTCACATACAACATGGCCCCCATTTCTCTTTCCAGGCTCATCTCTACAAACTTTCATGCACTGACCTCCAAACACAGCAAATCACTGATTCTCAGTCTTGCCAGGTATATCCAGCTTTCTGTACCTTTGCACAGACTCTTCCCTCTACCAGATATGACTAACCCTTTCCTCTACTTGAAAAGCTCAAATATCTTTCAAGACCCATTTTAATCATTAAATTCTCTGTGAAACCTCACTGATCTCTCCTTGGTGAAACATACCCCAGAGTACCTTGACTCTAAATATCCTAAACCTGTAGATCTCATTGTATTATTGCTATTCATTTGTATGTTTGTCTTCGACCCATTACTACACAGTACCCAGAAGGGTACCGTTTACACCTCAGTTGCTTGAAAAATGTTGTTGAATGACTGAATGCTGTAAACCTGTATTGATTTTCCCGTTGTCTTGACTCCAAGAGCTTTTAGGGCTTTGCTAAATTACCTTAGATTGTTTTCCTACTGGATTCCTGCAAGATTAAGTAGAGATGTCCTGATCAAGGACCTTAATTTCTCTAGCCTCAGTTTCTTCACCTGTAAAACAGAGTAATAATGTGTGGCTGTGTGAAGTGAAGTAATGCATTGACGTATTTAGCATAATGCCTGGCACACAGCATGAACTCAGAGCGGGAAAAACATTTCATAAACTCTTATATCTTATATTTCTGTCATTTTCCCTTAGCAGCCTCATAGGGCTGTAGTAAAGATTATAGGAGAACATGAATGTGAAACCATGTTGCAATGCATTATGCAAATATTTAGCTTGATTTTCACTGTCTCTTAACTAGGTTAGAAGCCTGTTTCAGCCTTCCCTCTTTGGGCCTAAGGCCCCAGCAAGATGCACAAAGCCTTATCCAGCTCAGCTTTTCTTTTACAGCCACCCATCCCCTCTCAGCACCTGTCACAGGGTATGACATGACAGGTGCTCCATATAGATTTACAGATAGGGACAACTCCAGAATTACCAAGGCCTTTGGCTGCATGTGAAGCCTTCTGCATTCTTTTGATTTGCTGTCGGTTTTGTGTAACCTGATTTAAGCATTTTGCATTGGCCAATTCACTCCTGACATTTTGGAGATGCTGTGGATATACCTGGAGATATCAGGTTTAGTCTGCTTCGTGGTAGGACCTCTTCTGCCTTTGACATGTGTGGCAGGGAGTCAGCTTTAGCCAGTGTCCTACTTTTTTACGTCTCCTACTAGACGTAAGTTACGATGTAAGTTACGCTTATATAACTCTTCCACTGCAGAATGACTGAATAAGTACTTGATTTGGGTCCTTTCTGACATTTTTGGCAATTTGTATAAATCACCAAGATGTGAGTTTGGCCTTTTAAAATACATGACAAAGTAATAAGCATACAGAAAAAAAAAAAGATAAAGGACAAGGCTTCCAAGTGCTGGATGGAAACACAGGTTTGGTTACAAAGACTCGAAATAGGTTAAAGTTCCTACAATCTCTATAGGGAAGGTACTCAATTTCTAAAAGGGTTTAAAGAGGTACAGGAAAAGGGCAATATAATAAGATGAGGCCATTAAATGAGAAACGAAGACTTGGTAAAAGCATCCGAGGAGTCACACCATTAAACACTCCTAAAACCCTTAGGCATTTCCTGAACTCAGAGTTAAGAGGACTACAGGGGAAGGACTGGAGGCCGGCCTGGTGAATCCAGGTGAACCGAAGCAGGTGTGGGCGAGCCCAGCACCAGAGCCAAGGCCGGCGGCCCACAGGCTCGGCGCTCAGCCGCACCTGCTCCGGGTCGTCCCTGGGCGGCGGGAGCGGGTTTCCTGGGCTCGCGCTTCTCGGACTCCCTCCGCCCGCGTGGGGCCCGGCCGGTCCGAGACGGCGGAGCCGGCCGCGCCGGGGGAAGGAGTTTCCGGCGGACTCGGAGCGGAGCCGCTTCCTGTCCCGCTCACCCCGCCGCCTCACGCTGCCCGTCCGGGACGCGGCTTGCACGGGACCCGCTCCCCGGCCCCGGAAACACCTCCGGTCCCATGCAGTCCCGGCTCCTGCTCCTTGGGGCGCCCGGC